>NC_137682.1:3252565-3310065 GCF_963989245.1 Nansenia antarctica | reverse complement strand
TTGGTAGACGACGCCAATATATCCCTATAAGGAAAGTGCCATTAAAAGTGACTTCTTCTTGCTGGGGGCAGCAATTGGAAATCCAACTCACAGTAGCAACAGATCAGATCTATGTTATGGCACAGGATACAGTTTTTTGTTTTGTTCTTTTTATTAGAAAGTTCACAAGACAACTTATTAATGTTCTTATTCCAACCAAACACCATTTTCCATAAATGTAGTGTACAGTTTCACATGTCTTTTTTCCTTTTTAAATATACTGTTAAAGTACCGTGCTATGACAGGTTTCTGATACATCTTTGATGATGAGTAGAGCACAAGGCAATTATGTCCAACGAGGTTTGTTGCCCAGCAGAGCTTGGGCTTAATGCATTCACTGAGACAATACTCAGGTTACCACAGTTGTCAAAAAGGGCTGCAATTTCATCTGTCAAAGACAAATTAGCAGTTAACCAATTAGTGTTTAAAAGCCATCTAAAGAAGCAGTAAGTGTTCGGTTTTTTGTTGTGTTTTTTTTTCTTCTTTTTTTTTTTACAGCAATCTGAAGTACAGTCTAATGATTTACAGTCAACAAACAAATGAGGCCAACAATCAATCATCCTTCACAATGGTCTGAAAGTCAATCTGAAAATCTCCCTAACTGTGACATCACAATTGGTCCTATGAAAAACAAACTTGCCAACTTGACAAAACATGGTTGAGGGGACAAGAAAGACACTGTCAACAAAAAAATGTCACAGCGTGAAATACAATTGTAGGAGCTGGCACAGCAGACAAGTGCCTGGGCTGTCGCAGAGATGGAATGTCCATGGAGACTCCAGAATGTAGTGAAGGACCATAGGAAGAAAACTATCTAAAACCTCAAAGATGCTGATCTGCCATTACACTCAAACAGTATTCCAACACCACACCAATGACTTGCAAGACCACATTCAAGTACAACAGCAAAAGCATTTGATGGAAGATATTGCAACTTCAAAGAAATGGTTGGCTGGGGGGGGGGCATACGTTTATGGTACAGAGAGGTTTGCCAGAGGAATGCTTGACTTCTTTAATGATGGTAATGTTTAAAGAGACAAAGCAAGAAACAGATGGCTGAATGAATAGAACATTTTTGGCTGGAATATCTACTTTTGGGGCGGTCACAAAAAAGTAGTTCTATATGCTAAAAGACATGCATGCAACTTTCTCAAGACGTGACATGCTGACAAAAAGGAAGACAACATGAGCCTGGTACCTCTTCAAAATGCTAGAAAGACATTGCCCTGTCTAATACTATCTGCATCACTTACAGCAATTCATGGTGCCGCTTCCCCCTTTAGTCATTTGCCAATTGCCAAAGTATTTGTTTATACAAGGTGAGTCCAAATGTGTTAAAGTCTTTTTTTTATTTTATTACACTTTTAAATTATTTTTGTTGTTGTTGCACATTTCTCTTGGTAAATATACATTTTAACCATTTCAGATGAACATGCTCCCTTACTTTAGTGTCAAAGATATAGTTGAATACACAATGTGAGGGGGGGAGGAGACAGGGGGGCAAAAACATAAAAATAAAACAAACCAACAAGTTGTACTTACACAAAAATGGGACTGGGTTGAGTAACAATGTATATGCTAACTAATCCCGGACGTACTGTCAACACAATGGGGGTGAGTAACGAGTGAGCTGCTAGGTGGAGGATGGGTAGAGACTGCTTTAAGACGCAGACTTCCTCAGGTACTCAGCCATGTGAAATGCTTTCTGGTTGAGCTGTCCTCCATGGACCCCCTCCTTTCCCATGACTATAACCAATACTGGAGCACACAAGGAAACAAAAAGAGAAATGAACAAAAAATGAAAAGAAAGAGTCTTTTTACCCTCAATAAGAAGGGGGAACAAAGGTGACATAGGAGATCTTACCACCATTACTCTTCATTGCTATTAAAGTTTCCAAGACATTTGACTGCTTGCAGGAGAAATCTTAACAGCAATATTTCTTTTCTCTTCTTTTTGTCCCTCAATTTTAAACTAAGCAAGCTCGACGACACTAGAACCCTGAATCCCTCAAGTACTTTGCCATTGAGTATGCCTTCTTATTCAAGCCGCCTCCGTGGACCCCTTCTTTGCCCATAACAAGAACCAAGACTGAAAGAGAAGAAATAGAAAATGGAAAGTTTAGAGTGGAAAGAGGGAAATGGGAAAGGCAGTCAAGTGAGGAAAATAACTTAGTGTTAAGTTAGTGGAAGTGTAGTGCGTACAGTCGTGTGCATACAACAGTGCTGTCCAGGCATTGTTCATAACCAGGGTATATACAGGAATCTTGAGGTTAATTTGAAAGTGACAGTTGGATCTAAGTGACAGTTGACACTAGAACAGCCGTGTCTATGTTACCTACTCAGGGTGTATACAGGAATCTTGAGGTTGATTTCAATACCTTTCTAAGACTTTTTAAAGACCTTGTCAATATTTTTCCAGACCTCACAGTCACTTCGAGCTGTAACCGTTGACATCAGTGACACCTTTAACTTACCAGTTTCAGTTTGCAATAGACTAGTGTTTCTCAACCCTCTCCTCGGGGCGCCCCAGCCGCTCCACATATTTGATCTGTTCCACCACCAGCACACCTGATTCAACTAATCAAGTCCAAAGCAATTATGATTTGGACTTGATTAGTTGAATCAGGTGTGCTGGTGGTGGAACAGATCAAATATGTGGAGCGGCTGGGGCGCCCCGAGGAGAGGGTTGAGAAACACTGGACTAGACCACTATCATACAACAGAATTTCTTACTTGTAATACTTATTAAGGGTCTTGATTTTCCGAAAATGTATTTATCAACTTTTAATACTTTTCAAGACACCGCGGATACCCTGGTAACAATGAATAATCCAACCAGGCTGGGAACTCAAACAAGGACAGTGGTGTTGCTACAAAAGTTGCAATGGCATTGATGTACACGTTGCAAAGGATGTAACATCAAACGTAATCATTTGATCGTTGCTATACAAAGACCTAGGTTGCATCAGTGTGAATTGGGGTGCAGCGGTCCTCGGTTTTATACTGAACGGTACGGTTCGCCTTCCACAGTTCAATACACTAGTGCAGTGTTTCTCAACCCTCTCCTCGGGGCGCCCCAGCCGCACCACATATTTGATCTGTTCCACCACCAGCTCACCTGATTCCACTAATCAAGTACAAAGCAATTATGGTGTGTACTTGATTAGTTGAATCAGGTGAGCTGGTGGTGGATCAGATCAAATATGTGGAGCGGCTGGGGCGCCCCGAGGAGAGGGTTGAGAAACACTGCACTAGTGAACCGTGGCGGTTTTCGGTTTATGCTGTTACGTTTCATTCAAAGTCAGAGGTCGAGTTGGTCTGGAACGCAGTTGCTTCTTGTTCAAATGTTTGTTCATGGCGAGCGTAGTTGAGAACATGGTAACAGTTTGAGGAAACCCTGGTTTGCTACAAATCTGCATTGTGGGGTCATTCATTCTGGTTTTGGCATTGAACACAGTGATGAGGGAACAAAAACGTGCGTCGCAGAAATGCTTCATGCGTGTCGTATATGGGCTACAGCTGGTACAGCTGTCATGGCTAAAGTGCATTTTTACTTTCATTTCTTCCTCTCCTATACCAGTCGTCAAGCCTAAGAGGCACTTTTACATTTGTGACGCAACTGGTGAAACCGTAAACCACTCGCGTGAAACGGCTATAAATAGCTCTAAACTTTTTCTTGCCAAGATGTCATATTTTCGGGGTTTTTCATAACACGCAACTTGAAGTTTGAAGTGCCCACTCAATGTAATAAACAACAGTTTATGGATCACTTAATACGTATGCTTTGTGGAATGGATTCATTGTTATTGTTTTACGGAGGTATGTGACACCTGGCTTGTAAACATACTTTCATTTTAGAATGTGTTCAAAAGCAAGGACTGCGTGATCATCTAATTATGTGTAGTTATGTGTTTTTAGCATGTTGATGTTCTATCAGCATGTTGTGATGTTATTAAAATACAGTTAAGACCTTCGTAGCCATGTGCTTTGTTAGCCGCTAACAGCGTTTGTTGTTCTGGTTTCATTGGTCAGTTTAACCCAATATGTCCCTTAGGTCTAACAACATTCAAATGACTAACTTAGTCATCTTTTTGGGGATTTCAATGTATGACACATCATATGAAATCTGTAGTTTCAAGACAAGTCACATTTGAAAGTGTTTATTAATTTCTTTTACATTTGAAAGTGTTTTTTGTTTATATATATTTATATTATACAATATACCAGTCATATTCTGGAATGTGTCTAAATGTTAAAGTTCCATAAGTATAAGCAAAATAAAGTAAAGTAACATTTTGTAAATAAACAGTTGGATTTCTTTATTTTTAATCCTTATGCACAAAAACACGTACCGAAACCGTGACCCAAAAACCGAGGTTCATACCGAACCGTGGGCCAACAGAACCGTTGCACTCCTAGTGTGAATGATACTGATCTACTAACTTGCTGTTGGTGTGAACGGGTACAAGGCAGAACCCCACTAATCTTAAACCCACTAAATGCCAAGGCAACTCTGTGAGAAAGGGTCTGTAGAATAGAAGATCCATATAAGGTATAGCAATAACATTTCAGGATTGCATTATTAAATATTTGGCTAACGGACAACAAGCATTCCCACTGATTCCTTTTGAGGGGTTGTCATCATCACTACCACTCTACAGGGCTGGGGATGCCTAACTTACTACATGCTGCACAAACACTTCCATCCCAGGTGTTCAATAAGACTTACATTAGGAAGTGGGAGGGAGGGGGGAGCATGTGTGTGGTGTGTTGCTATATTTGCCTCTTAGTGAGGGTTAGCTGTTAAGCCCAATTCACATCTGTGCGACGGGTCAGTTTTAGAACCTTCAGAATGTCGCAGTAAGAACTCTGCGACTATACAACGCAAGTTTTTGTTTACCCTGCAAGATGGCTGACAGCGACAGTGACATGCTTGGCAGTAGCACTGATCAATAAACGGCGAAGACACCTAGCTAGGAAACAAGAGGATATGGACCGTTTTTGACTTGAGTATGTAGGCTAACTTAGGCTAGCTAGCTAACTTGCCTCCCATTTGCAACGCAAATGCTTTAGCTGTCAGGGCACACACACTAGACGAAAACATAAAAACACATCGCTGCACTCATATTTAGACTCCATTGTCATGACAGACCTAAAAGTTTAATAAAGCCCTTGTTCTAACAACAACAAGGGATATCTAGGGGCGCTTAGGTGGCGTAGCGGGTTAAGCGCAGACCATGTAACCGCAGGGTCCCTGGTTCGATTCCGGCCGGGGACATATCCTGCATGTCATCCCTCCTCTCTCTCTCACCCATCCTTCCTGTCTAAATCTTCACTGTAACTGTCAATAAAAATGAAAAATATGAGTGGGACTCCGAAAAAAAAAAGGGATATCTATTGGCTACAGAGGGGTCCGTATCATGTCACTCAAAGATGTACCTGAGTATGAAGGCTATCTAGCCAACTTGCCTCTCATTTGCAACGCATTACGGCAAACGTACACACACACACTAGACGAAAACATAAAAACACATCGCTGTACTCGTATTCAAACTCCATTGTCATGACAGACCTAAAAGTTGAGTAAAGCCAGCTCCCTATATAACAACAAGAGATTATCTATTGGCTACGGAGGGGTCAGTTCCATGTCACTCACAAAGATGTAGCCCTACCACTTTCTAGGTGAGTTTCAAGAGTCTTGCCTACCTGTCTCCAAATGTCTAGCTAACTTTTCATCTTTCTCAGCAAAAGCATGTAATAACTCAACATAGCTGCCACGATTAGAAGTGTTTGCACTCATTGTTATCACGAAATGCTCATTCCTGTTTGGCTCGGAAACGGGTCGTATCAATAAGGTCCACTCCGCTTCATGGCAAGAGATAACGCTGGTCTGTGCTATTTCCTGATTGGCTGAAGAGAAATATCAAGACGTTCCATAAAATCTGGACGTTGCGCTAAGATTCGACATGTCAAATCGCTGGCGAGTCCCTTGCGACTACGACTCAAGTTCCATCACGTCTCATAGATGTGAACTGTGCTTTATGTTAGAGGCCTCACAGGGAGATTGGAACATCACCTTCAATATCTCTTCAAAATATTTGGTTGGTATCTTACATAAAATACTTTTACGCCACTGAGACAGAAGGTAGTGTCACAGCACAGGCAAACTAAAGAACAGCTAAATTGGCATCTGATCAAACAAAACTACATTGCACCTCTTATTAAAATCTAACACGCCAAACCAAAACATGAAGAGATATTGCATGGCAACTGCCCAGAGACACAGATTACCCAAAGCGTGATTAGATTGAACACCACATGGAGCAACATTAAAGAGAAGCATAGGGAAAGGCAAAAGGAAAGATAGACCCTTGTTTTGACAGTTCAGAGTGAGAACTAAAGGCAGACACACTAGAATTGGCAAAAAGGTTTCTTATCTCTGCCACAACATAGCCTACTTTTATCTAAAGCCTTATACTAGGAATAAGAAAGTAAATGTAACCATAGCATCCATCAAAGTCTTACAACTTTACAAATTATGGATTTGAGGGCATACCATACATTAACTTTGCCTGTGTCTTAGTGAAAGGTGATGAGTGTTAATGGTCTACCTAAAAAACATAGATAGGTCATAACACATCACACATATCCATGAGATGCTTTGATTGACAAAGAAAAGACAAAGCTCGAGCATGATACAGCCTCAAATGTATCCAATAACGTTGACTCCTGTCGACCATTGGCCTAAATGTAGTCACCCTTTTACCTTTTCCAGCTTTTCCTACAGTAACATTGTATGTTGGCTCTCCTCCTCCACTCTTTGTCCTGATGTCCATTGTCCAGTCTCCGTCGCTGTGGAGGCTGTCTCTAATGACGGAGCACTTCTTCTGGCCCAAGGTCAGCCCGTTGGTGAAAAAGCTCTGCCTGTCCTTTCCGATCATGACATCAATTTCTTGAGACTGAAAGACATTGTGGAAGGAGGAAGGAGACATGATTCACACATTAATCAAAAGGTGAACTGAGCAGGTCCTAAAAGTTACATATGGCGCTTTTCCACTACCGGGCCGACCCGTACCGGGCCATAGTACCCGTGCCGTTTTTAGTTCCCGTTCGAGAGGGGTAGCGAAAGGTACTTTTTTGCCAGGCTGCGTGTGACGCTGCACACCGTTGATTGGTCAACGGAAATCGGCATCGCATGTTCACAGACTTCATCGCTAACCGCCATTTTTAAATACCACAGATTAAACAGATTTCGCGCTCGGAAAACGTCACTTACTGTTTCTGTAATAACTTATTAATAAAGATTTGAAAAATTATGATAACCATCTTATTATCTTAGTTTAATGTCATCTCAATGCATCATAGAACTTTTATTTACAACAAGCATAACAAAGAAATCGCTATTATGGCGATGTGCTGTGCCTATGCTGTTCCTCAGTCCAGCACGCTTCATCATCCCCCTTCTAAAACTGCCATCCCCCCTTTCCCTCCCTTATGTCATTTTATCAATGAACATGGTATTACTGTTTTTTCAACATTTAAGCCTCTTTCACCCTGTAACTTCAATGGAATCCCAAGCTGTGCCGTCCAGGCATTTTCGCCGTTCCCTCATGAGCCAAATGCCGGTAGATTCACGTCTTGCTCCCTTTAACACATGTCGGCGTTTCCCTGGTTGCGAGATCTAAACTACTAGATCTACTAGAACTGAAAGCGGCAAGTAACAGGCACGTAACATCCATATGCTGTATAAATAAATATATTACTACCAGCAAGTAGGGATGTCCCGATCCGATACTGATATCAGATATCGCCGCGATATTGGACCTGAATGCTGGATCGCGGATCGCACCAGAAAAAAAAAAAGGCTCCGATCCGATCCTACTGTCATGCGCAGTCAAACTTATGTGTATAAGCGATGAGGGAATGAAAACAGTGAACAGAAACGCGTGTCGCAGAAATGCTTCACGCGAGTCCTATATGCGCTTAAAATGCGCATAGCGCTGTGTGCTTCCGGTTTCATTACAAAGAGGTTAACCCTATATGTGCCTGACGTCTAACAACATTCAAATGACTCAAACTTCATATTTTTCGGATTTCAATGTATGACACATCATTTGAAAGCTTATGATCCGTAGTTCCAATCCACAACACGTCGCATTTGTTGCTTTAATAAAGGCTGGCAGTCTTTAATTTAACTGGTGTTGGTGTGGACTATATACTGGGGAGGTATTTGTTATTATTCAGGGGTCAAAACATTTATACAAATATCGGATCGGTATCGGTATCGCAGATACCCGAAGCCCAGGTATCGGTAGTGAAAAAGTGGGATCGGGACATCCCTACCAGCAAGACAGCGCAGCACTCGTATCTATAACAAACGCGGAGATTGTATGAGCCCCGCGTCATTCCAATAAGAGCGTCAAGCACAGCCTTTCCGTAGAAATACATCGCTCCCTGTCTAACGTTATACATCTAACGTTACATGTTTTAAGGCTGATCTATTCACGATAGTGCTGCATTTTGACAATTCTTATCGCATTTCCCCCCCGTTGAGCTTTATAGGCAGCGTCACTTATTAAAGTGAAGTGCTCTTATGACACGTAACTCCTCCTACAGTCCCGGGTCGCTCCAGGTCTGTTGTGTATAATGGAGAAGCGTTTCTGAAAGTACGGCACGCCGTGCCGAGCCGTACCGGGCTGGTGGTCAATGGAAAAGCGCCAACACATTTTGAACTCAAACCTGCATCAGTTGTCAGTAAGAATGCAAATACAGAAAGGCAGAAACAGGAAAGAAACAGAAAATTCCTGGATGTTTTCAGACGGTCATGTTGATTGATTGATCAAGAGGGGATGAGGTTTACTTAAAGAGTATTAAATGAATAGCCATCCCTGTGCACTTCCTTTTCTGCACGTATGCTTAACTAACCTGTAGTTCGGTTGTTTATTTAGACATGCAAAATGCCAAAGGTCTTAAATCAGGCCTTAAATCAGAGTTCCATTACAGTCTATCAGTAACTATAGGGGACATGAAACTTATCCTAGCCCATTCATTATGCCTGGATATGGGAATGGGGCAGCAGCCATCTTGGGAAGCAACATGGGGCCAAGCTGGGTCCTGACTTCAGCCCTGCTTAAGTTACATTACAGCACAATCGGTCTTAGTGCTTATGACATTTATCAGGTTATAACACTATGCTACACTAAGACTCTCAATTGCAAAACCCTCTCCCTGCACTGACCATTGCATTTATGCATAAGTCAGTGACACAAGGGCTAGCTTGCTAGCAGCAGGCTAACACCACCAGAGCCATTGATAGACTCTCGTCTCGTCTAATCCTATGGTACTGGCTATAATACTGCAGGACAGCTTAGCTAGCCTATCTAGCTAGCTTGTAGTTAGCTTCTAACGAATGAAAGGGACATAACGAATGACACTTGCTGACATAGGGTAGCATTAGCAAGCTAAATCATGACTACTTGTGCAGGGGGTGGTTCAGCTTTCCAAGCAGCAGCAGGGCCCATCTTAATAACAGACATTCAACAGAGTTCATTTAGCACATATATATATATATATATATATATATATTCCGTTTCTTTGTCAATGTTAGTTAAATAATTCGCCACTAAGTCGTTAGCTATGTATGCACTGCTGTTGTGTTTGCACGCTAGCCGGTAATGCTAACACGTTTAAGCTAAGAGATAAGAGGTGCAAGCGAGGCCAATGGGCATTAGAATGATAAGGTTCTATCTTAGAATGATAAGGGTTCTATCTTAGAATGAGAAGGTTCTATCTCCGTTTAGAATGATAAGGTTCTATCTCCGTTTAGAATGATAAGGTTCTATCTCCGTTTAGAATGATAAGGTTCTATCTCCGTTTAGAATGATAAGGTTCTATCTCCGTTTAGAATGATAAGGTTCTATCTTAGAATGATAAGGGTTATATCTTAGAATGATAAGGTTCTATCTTAGAATGATAAGGTTATATCTTACCGTGATATTGTTAAAGGTTCCCCCGGCATGTGCTGCCCAGACGTATTTGGCGTCCGTGTAGCCAACAATGGCGGAGTCCTGACAGCTGCCATCGGCCATCAGGTTATCCACGTAGCTTTGCCAAGACATCTTTGTTGCAATGTGTGTTTTTAAATGTGTATATCTCTTCTATATACGCTCAGAAATAATGTCGTTTCTTGGGAAAAGGGACAAAATGCCACGTTTTTGCACCCGCTAATTCAGTGTCTCCCGGTTTCACCCAGCACACTTCACACGTCTTGATTCGGGCAGTAAAGAAAGCCGATGCAATCAGGCAGCGCCGCCTGGGTGTAGTCCCGTGGTCAGATCACTCCGCCAATGAAGAACTACAAATCCCAGATGACAGGGAGATGACGTATGACTGCTCTGATGAATCAACCCCTATTTCATTAATTTTCTCTATAATATATAACGACGTCGATCATTGATCGGCAACGACACTATATAATAGTTTGCCTTACTGGCCATCGGATTTGGGCTCCTAATATCTAAAAAAGCACTACGGTTTTCTTATTTTATCGGATTAAAGGAGCGAAGACCAGAAATTCCCATTGACCGCCAGTCAAACTTCTCCGCTTCTATCACCCAAAAAGGGGCGTGGTCATTCTGATGACAGGGAGATGACGCGCAATTGCTCTGATGAATGGGGCTTCTCATGGCGCTTTATGGCTGAATGAAGGCGGAGGGATCAAAAAAGGGGACGTGCGGTGTTTGTCTACGGTTGTTTGACTGGGGGTCTGTCTGTGCGGTGGTAATGTGGCGACGGGGTGCATAATAATGATCAATTTCGTAGACCTACAAATGGACTTGGCTTATTCCAACAAGCGCTTTACAACGGCCTCTCATTCACCCATTCACACACACATTCACACACCAATGGCGACAAGCTACCATGCAAGGCGCCGGCCACGCTCACTGTGGGAGCAATTTGGGGTTCAGTGTCTTGCCCAAGGACACTTCGACATGTGGCCAGCCGGGGCTCGAACCGCCGATCTGCCAACCTTGCGATCATAAGACGCCGGCTCTAACTCCTGCGCCATGCACAACCGCCCCCTTTTGCATAAAACCTACAGATTTGTGCGTTTGCCATTGGTGGAGATATGGTCAATATACTTAAAAAAAACTTTTTATAGTATATAAATATATAGTAAATCATGTTTAAACCCTTGTTGTATTCATTAATAGAGAAATCTCCAAATGATTATCTACTGCATGTGAACATGCCTTGTTTCCCTCAACCTCAATTCATGGAGAAATAAAGCTTCAATGTTAACAAAACATCAATACCCCTTTTATTTACAAATGTAACATTAATTACTCTTTAAATATACATTTATATTATATTTATATTATAAAATATTATAAACGTATATATACAATTATACGTTTATTAAAGTAAGTAGTGGTTCCAAAATATGACACTTACGTTCACATTAAATATGCATAATTTAGTATACAAAAAAAAAAATATGTTTAAGAAATATACTTGTGTATAACGTTTTCCCCGCTTGGGTATATGAATGAACTATTGCAGTTTCTGTTTGTTGTAGCAGACAGCACAACACAGTCAGCATGTAGGTAAGGACAAGAATACGACAGAGTAGAGAGAGAGAGAGAGAGAGAGAGAGAGAGAGAGAGAGAGAGAGAGAGAGAGAGAGAGAGAGAGAGAGAGAGAGAGAGAGAGACAGAGAGAGAGAGACAGAGAGACAGAGAGAGAGAGACAGAGAGACAGAGAGAGAGAGAGAGAGAGAGAGAGAGACAGAGAGAGAGAGAGAGAGACAGAGAGAGAGAGAGAGAGAGAGAGAGACAGAGAGAGAGAGAGAGAGACAGAGAGAGAGACAGAGAGACAGAGAGACACAGAGAGAGAGAGAGAGAGACAGAGAGAGAGAGAGACAGAGAGAGAGAGAGAGAGAGAGAGAGAGAGAGACAGATAGAGACAGAGAGACACAGAGAGAGAAAGAGAGAGAGAGACAGAGAGAGAGGGAGAGAGAGAGACAGAGATGCATATTTGAAAGATCGAAGATTCTCCCCCGAAGAGAGAATGTATGACGCTTCAGAAAAGAGAAACTGATTATTCTGCTGCCTTACCGCCTGCCTGTCTAAAACCCCCAATGGGAAAATCCATCCAATCCACAGTTGATGTAAACCAGGATGGATGAGACACACCAGTTTAGTGGCCTTGACATGTTAATAATGGACTGCACTTATATAGCGCCTTATTCCAAAGCACTTTACAACGGCCTCTCATTCACCCATTCACACACACATTCACACACCAATGGCGGCCAAGCTGCCATGCAAGGCGCCGGCCCGCTCATGGTGAGCAATTTGGGGTTCAGTGTCTTGCCCAAGGACACCTCGACATGTGGCCAGCCGGGGTTCGAACCGCTGATCTGCCGACCTTGCGATCATTAGACGCCGGCTCTACCTCCTGAGCCACAGCCGTAATAAGATGTACTGTCTGAAAGACACAATGAGTTAAACTTAGCAAAACATGCTATATGATGATTGATTATATCCAATTGTAAACATATGAAAATAAGCAACCCATTAAATGTTTGTGTAGACAACATTGCTATGCAAATTAATTTGGCCTTTAATCAATGGCCACATGAATGGGATTCAATGACCTCCTGTGAAACACCCATGGATATTAATTGCACAGAAGCAGTTTTGCTCAGCTTGCTATTCTGCTGTATGTTCCCCTGTAACAAAATGCAGAAGTGGAATTCAATGAGGGAGTGTCATTTTCATTTTTGGATTAAAAAATTTGGCTACCCTTTACCCTGGTTACATGCACCTGCGACAGTATTATGTATTAGCGTTTCAAAAACATTTTTTCCCCCTCTGCTATAAGGACTCTCAACACCTGACTCACTGCACTAACCCTGCCAGACGTACTGTACTTTATAAATTGTAAATATTGACTATGTTCTTGTCTTGTGGTTATGTGTGTACATGTCCATGTGATAATTATGTGCAATGTGTGTATGTTTTTGACACTGCTGTATTGAGCTTTTCCACCTGTACCGAAAACAAATTCCACCGACCTAGGTCGTGTGGTCATTAAACGATTCATTTATTCATTCATTCAAGTATTAAGTATTATGACAAACAGGCAGAAAGATTCTGTCATGACACTGCATCTGACACTGATACTTAATCCTGGTCTAGACACCTAAAATATGCTTGTTTTTTTATAAACATTGAAAGTCTTTCTCATGTTTCCTTGGCTGACTGTCCTATAGGAACTATTACATTAAGGACACTAGGACATGGTGGGGAAAGCAAACAGATGGTTTGGTTATAACTATTCTGATTCTTGTCAACACGAACCTGTTTAGTTTCTCAAAAAGATACACAAACGTTTTTTTGTTTTTTTTAGAAACTAGTTTAGTTTCTCAAAAAGATGCACAATAACTTTTGGGAAATAGGCCTGCGCTGCAGTGCCCCTACAAAGTGATTGAAATTATACTGCATTTGGCCACTAGAGGCAGTATATCCTTATCTTTGTGACCTGCATGCATTGCACTCATACCTTCTGGTGTACTTCAATGGCTTCTTTGAAAATATTATGTGGGTGAAAGTTGCTTGGCTCTGGTGTATGTAAAATGTATGAATGATGTATGTGCCATACTGCATTTGCCATAACTGTTGTTACATATCTCTACACATTAGTTTTGAGATCTCAGTTAATGCTTTTATAAGCTCTAGTGACAAAGCACCTATTCTCACTTACTCCCTCACTGTCACCACCTGATGCAATTGCAGCCCCCAAAATATGTCATGATGTCATGCAATGTTTGTTCTTACAAACAGATGTTGAGTCTAGTGTCAGTTAATACAGAGCCTTTGAACAGAACTACTGTATGTTGTCATGATGCCAAACTAGACAAAAACATGCAAATGCACAATAGGTTCAAAAGACTAAAAGACCATTAATTTCTCCTGTTGATTAAAAAAAAATTATGTTGAAGGCCACACACACTTGATAGTGCCTTATATAAGCTTCAGGGACAAATTGGAATGTGTTAACAGATCATTAGCGATATCTGTACAATGGAAACATTGAGATACTGCTTTAATATTATTTACAATCACATTTGATTCATTCATCCTCTTTCTGTTCACTATTTTGCATTCAAACCTGGTCAATTGAACCCGAGACTCTTCTATTCCTGCTCATAAAAAGCTCAATTATACTAAGGCACGTTAACAACATGTTTGTACAAGCCATTCATTTCTATATAGTCAATCAGACTGGTTACATGATGGTACCTTCTACCTTGTATACATGCTGTTATTCTGTTCTCACCTGGAAAACACTGAAATGTAAACAAATCCATATCCAAATAAGGTGGATTTAAGGAAATTATTTCCTAGAATCTAAACGTACATTCCAACCCAGCCTACAGTAATCAGATAATCTAAAGTACCCTCAAACAAAGAAATATGACCATGTGCTTTTAATAAACAAAGAGCTGTTGCTTATGAACTTAGGAAAATGTCCGTGTGCAGGATGCATGTTGCTCTAACTGGGGTACTGAAAACAATTTCACTTGGGATTCATAACCCTCTAGACAAGCTCTATTGAATTGAATCTATTGAATTGAATCTATTTTAAATTAGCATACATTGGGGTGCAGAATGTGAACCAGCACAAAGACCCCCAGGGTTCCAACGAGGAGTCTCACTCGGGATTGTTGCCTGACCCTTCAATAGTGTCATTCACTAACTATCCCTTTATGGAATTGAGAGGGGGAGTGGGGGTGCAGGCTTTTTGGGGGGGACGAAGTGACAAACAAAGACACATCTTTAATTGAAATAATGCCTGTTGCCAGCCAAATTCACAGTTGAATTCACATGTATCTGAAAAATAGGAATGCCTTTCAAATAGCCTAACAATAATGTGTTGCCTACTAAAACGTGTGTGTGTGTGTGTGTGTGTGTGTGTGTGTGTGTGTGTGTGTGAGAGAGAGAGAGAGAGAGAGAGAGAGAGAGAGAGAGAGAGAGAGAGAGAGAGCAAGAGGGAGAGAGCGAGAGAGAGAGAGCGAGAGAGAGAGCGAGATTCTCAATCATCTTGTGTGTAAAAGGACAGCCAAAATATACATTCAATAAAGGTTTTATTAGATTAAAGAACTCCTCTTTTTATTATTATTATTATTATTTATTCATTTATTATTATTCTTTTTCTTCTTCTTTTCTTTTTAAATCGAGAGAGAGAGAGAGAGAGAGAGAGAGAGAGAGAGAGAGAGAGAGAGAGAGAGAGAGAGAGAGAGAGAGAGCGCGAGATTCTCAATCATCTTGTGCGTAAATATTGTTGCGTACTACACTACCCACGATGCAGTGCGCTCGTACATAGAGCCATCTTGTTAAGCATGAAGAAGGCAGGCAGGCGTTACATTCTAACAGTTCTCTCAAGAAGAAGTGTGACATAGAAACGACTTATTCTTAGATATATATTACAGTTACCTTTGAAACTAGTGTTATTGTTAGTATTGGATAATCTCAAGTACAGTCAGTCAGTTAGAGTGGGAAGAGAGAGAGAGAGAGATGACGTGGAACACGGCAGGATGTCTTACATACTTGTTCCAACGTAGAGGAGAGGTGTTTGCAGCTAGCTTAGCTTAGCATAGGCTAGTGTGATAGCTGCTTGACTAGCTTAGTATAGGCTAGTGTGATAGCTGCTTGACTGAGCCTCAGAGTAAAGTAGCTCTCAGCAGCTGGGGAGACAGCGGCCATCTGACAACTACGGAGGCCGGGAGGGACATTGCGTTACTGGGCCAGGAGGGACATTACGTTACTGGGCCAGGCCACCAGTCAAGGATTTATATCAACGATTTGGAACTGGAACGGAACATTCGAATTTGGAATTTGGAACGCCGCATTTCTTGCTTGGACTTGAAAGAAAGGGTTGGTTCGTTCAATGTTATGTTATGAACTCGTAAAATGCAACAGGAGGAGACGAGAGGAGGAAGGAGAAGGAGAAGGATGACGTCTCACACTCATCTTGATAATAGTTAGTTAAACAAATTAATAAAATAAAAATAATCTGAAATCAATCTGGATAAAACACTAAAAAACTAAACTAAAAAACTGAAATCAATGCAAGAAATTCCGCTGGTTTTCAGGTCAGCTATTTTCATTTTGTCACTTGGATAAGTAGCTCACTCGCTTGCTTTGAACGTCAGGAGGAACATTTAAGACTAAGGGAGTTGTACGGAATAAAGCTCTCAACATGTCTAATAAAATGCCTGCTAAGAAGAAGAGCTGTTTCCAGATCACCAGTGTGACCCAGGCGCAGGTGGCGGGGGCCAACAGTGTCGCCGACGACACGGAGAGTCCCGATGGGGACCGCGGGGATGGATCACATCTTCAGTCTGAAAACGTGTCTGAGATATTATTCGGCGTGTCCCGGGCCGATTACGAGTCTGCATGTGCCCGGAGTTCCTCTGAGGAAACCTTCAACAATGGTGATCATCCAGAGGTTCATCCACCTGGTTTTATGGCACTGCCACATCATATACCTCAACAACTCTCTGCTCTGCCATGCTGCGCCCCTAACGGGTGGGTGCCCCTTATCATCAACCAGGCCGGGATCTTCCCCCCAGCAGTAGTGACTAGTTCAATCCCTACTTCTACTACAACTTCTACGACAGTGAGTTGCAGTTCACGCTTCAGGGTCATTAAACTTGACCATGGTACTGGAGAGCCTTTCAGAAGGGGCAGGTGGACATGCATGGAGTTCTACGAGAAGGCAGACTCAGAGGCAGGCGGCTCTGTGGTCAGCAGGACTGTGGATAGCATTAGGCATGCAAATGCAAATGCACTAGACCCCAGTGCCGACAGGGACAGTGGGCTGGGGTTGACGGGTGGTTCGGTGGTCGCAGGTGCCCCTTCTACTCTCTCAGGCCAGGGCCTGGACTCAGTTGCGGATGCTGCACTCGCTGCCCCCCACAACATGCACCCAGTGGAGACACTGCAGCAGCAACTCCACCACCAAAGCTATGGCGTGGGGCAACAACAGGCTGTGGCAACCGGAACAACCATGCCGAATGCTTTCTCCAATAACAACATCTCCATGACTGGTCCAACTCAGCACCAGCCAGTGGTTGTGGGTAATATTCAACCAGCTGCCCCTCAGAATCTGCTTCCCGTGGGGCACAACGGCCTGCCTCAAGCTGGCGTCCATATACAGAAATCCCCTAGCATGCACCTACCTGCAGCCCTGGCACAGACACTTAGCTACCCGCAGCAGCAGCAGCAGCACATTATACAACAACAGCTTCCTCTGGGACACCAACACCACCTGCCCAACCACCAGTCCTCAGGTGGTCTGCCCCCCCAGAACCACCAGGCTGATTACTACCAACAACAGCACCAGCCTGTCATGCAGCAGGCAGTGGCCTCCACCCTACCTGTGACGGGCCTCTGCGTGGGACAGCCTGTGGGCCAGGGCCAGGGCCCATCACCGGTCATGACTGCTGCTGCCGTCGGAGGGCCTCTCATACTGGGGGGGCATGTAGGAGAGATGGCCGGGGTAGTGGGTGTGGGCTCTTTACCTGTCAGCCAATCATTTCCAGGTTTACTGCAGCAGCAGACGTCTGGAGGGATGGGAGGTGTCGGGGTCTCCATGCTGGGAGGGGGGGGTCTGCAGCAGCAGTACGCCCCCTCAGGGCAGCAGCAGCCTCAGCCCCTCAGCCTCCACTCTGCCCCCTCGTCCGGAGTTCATCAAAATGTGCCTGCCGCCGTAGCAGGCATCACCAGTGTGCCCTCCTCCACCGTGCCAGCTTCAATGCCCAGTGACCCCAGCGTAGCCCATGCCATCATGCCAAACCTGAACCCCTCCCCCTCCTTGTTGCTAATGCAACAGGCGGCTCACCACATGCCCTGTAACGGTGGTGGGGCACCTGGGAGCCTGGGGGGCGGGGGGGTGCAGGGCCTCTCGACAACTGCTGGATTTTTTGGACAGGTGGTGGAGGAGAGTGTGAGGCAGGCCGCCTCGGAGGGCCTAGCCTCACGCCAGCCTCCAGGCTTCTTCTCTGGGAAAGACCTGATAAAGCCTTTCATCCCCGAGAGCCTGCAGCTGGCCAGCAGTCCGTCTGTGAACAGCCTGTTTGGAATACCCATACCTATGGACGGAGATGAGGACAGGTAATAATGAGCCTCCTCCCACATTCACGTAGTCCCAAGCTACTCAAGGAGTAGGTCGGTAGGTACTGGTAGGGATCTGTCCAGAAACATGAGCATGGTAGTGTTTACTATTAGGCCACACTATACATTCATAAGGACAAGGCCTTGCACAGGCCTAGACCTATATTTGTAAAAGTTATTAACGAAAGAACGGAAGGTAAATATCCAAAGTTAGCCTATATGGAACCGCCTAAAGCTAGGCTAAATCATATGTTGTGTCTCTTTAAATTATATAGTTGGCATATTCTTGTGTTGGGGGGGGGGGGAATATGAATATTGAAGCTGTGGAGTAGGTGTAGGTGTATACTACAGGGCCATATGTGTGTGTTGACTAGAGGCTAGTAGTGGCCAGCGAGCGGTCGGTTCGATGCACAGGAGAAAGAAGAGCAGAGCTTAGGCCGACATGTCTTTCTTTTCCCCTGTGAAGTCTCGTTATCAAGAGTTTTGCTTCTGGTTAGTGTGGCTGGACAGACAGAAAACAGTGTTCCCCTCCTCGCTATACATGGAGGGGAAGCAACAGACTGGAGGGGAACGAGGGGCGCAGGAGGCACACAGGAAGGAAATATAGTGTTTGGTGTTTCTCATTATGGCTTGGAAACATGTGTGTGAGTGTAGCCCACTTAAGGAAAACACCCATGACTATCCCATCTTAGAAACAATGGGATTAGAGAGAACGTGTACATCTGACAAAGTATGCATACGTGTTTGTGTAGCCCGGACATGTATTACATAGCTACTTAGTTTCCAGTTGTTATTGTTGTTGACCTTCTCAATCTCATGTTTTGTAAATGTATCCAATCTCCAGTTTCTCTCCAGCTGTTGTAGCTTGTCTTGTCGGTCCCACTCATATTTTAAATTTTATTGTGACAGAGACAGTAGAGATTTGACAGGAAGGATGGGTGAGAGAGAGAGGAGGGATGACATGCAGGACATCGTCTGCTGTCATGCAGATTTGGTTGAGAGGTGTCATTTGCTTTCTTTTCAAATGCTCGACTACTTTCAGTTCCTGAGTATGCATGCATGCTCGCTCTTTAGGGTTGGCAAGTGCGAGGGGAAATGGTAAAGAAGTGCATAAAATCTCGTGGTGGTTTCCATTTACAGACTGACTTTATAGACCAAAATATAAACCAGCCTATGCAGAACATGCCTTTTGCATTTGTTCACATACAACATAACTTACTTACGTAACCTAGTTTGGCCTTTTGCTGATGAACCCAACTTGTGTTACTTGCTTTACTTAAAATGTTATTAAAAGGACCAGGATCATACTGATGGTGTGGTCCACATACATAAGGACAAGGCCTTGCACAGGCCTAGACCTATATTTGTAAGTTATTAACGAAAGAATGGAAAGTAAATATCCAAAGTTAGCCTATATGGAACTGCCTAAAGCTAAATCATATGTTGTGTCTCTTTAAATTATATAGTTGGCATATTCTTGTGTTGGGGGGGGGGGATATTGAGGGTCTTCTCTTTTTAGTTGCTGTGAGTGAAGGAGCCACTTGTCTGTGGCCTGTATGTATGAGGACCCTCCCCATACAGCTGATGGGAGCGAGAGTCTCTCTTGTGATAGGCCCTACTGCTATCGGACAGTGAACAGTGGTCTTTCCACCGTACCCCCATTCTACAGATAAGGTTCGTCAGAGGGGTGTGTCACACACAGCGCTTGTTGTCACGCCAACACGTCGTTGTTCCTCTTCCATGTTGGCGCCTATAGCGGTTAGCGGACCAGTCTTTTTCTTTCTTTTTTCACGAAACTTGAAAATGCAAGTCCTTCATTAGGAAGAGCAGGGTGTAGGTGTATGTGAAATCAAATCACACATTTCACGGGGGCCTTGGTGTATCAAGAAGACCGACCTGTGGTGTATCTGTAGGTAACACAGACACGGCTGTTCTAGTGTCAACTGTCACTTAGATCCATCTGTCACTTTCAAATTAACCTCAAGATTCCTGTGTATACCCTGATCTATCTGTACATTCTGTACCACCTCTGTGTCTTTGTGCCAGTAGCGGGGGAACATCCTCTGCTGTGTCTAGAGCCGCCAGGGGCCCCTGACTGACTGATAGACAGGCGAGGCGGGGCAGTTGTTTACGTAAGATAAAAGTGTTGAATGACATTCCTGTTCCAGCAGTGACTGAGGTATTCCCAGAACTCTGAAGCCACATAGTGAAACCCCATAGAGCCCCCAGAGGAGAGAGTAGAACAGGCATGTGAGCAATGCTCCCTCACCCCTTGGGAACATCTTGGCTATGGTATCAAACTACCCCTTGGGCCTAGGCCTATGATGTCATCTCAAATGTCATATGCTTTCAAAGATAACAGTGAGATATTTAGGTTTCTGGTGCTCTCATGCTGTTACAGACAGTGAATGCAAACTCTTGTAATTGCAAATATACTAGCCTAATATATATAGCTACATACTTTGGGGGGACCCTTGAAGCGGGGCTGTTTGGGGGTCCTAAACGAGCATCAAACACTTCAACAATTATCACACTGTTCCTTTAAGGATAATCAAGGGTTAGGGTTAGGGGGTAAATGATGTCATAATGGACACAGCCTAAACGGTAGTGTACAACCTCAAAAAGCAGAGGTGAGCGCTAAGCCTTACGTTATGACAGAGAAAGTGTGTTAGTCCTTGGTAATGACAGTAGTTCCATGTCAGGCCAAAACCTATTGTTGACTGTCTGATCAATAGAACTTTTCAGCGATTGAAAACCCTGATAGACCTCAAAACTGATAATTTAGCAAAAAAAATGCTACCTGCTGTATTTGCACTCAAGCTTTATTTTACTTAAACTAGATAGCTTATTACTTATTTTTGTTGTTGTTAAATAAAACACACCTCATGCTTTTGTGAGTTTAATGGGACTTCCCAAAGCTTCATACAACATTTAACCAATGTTGCTTCATATGGCCCCCGCCAATTATTCCTGCAGGTAATTATTGTCTTCGTCTTTTTTCTCAGCCATGGATGAAGATTGATTAAGTCATTCTTCCTGCATTTGTCTACTCAAACCCAAGATTTGGGGTTTTAATGTTTGCCAGATGGTCAAAATAACTGGGTGTAGTAGTGGATCATTTGCAGGTTTATTGAAGTTGCAGTGTTTATGTCTTTATCTGTTTCAGTAACAGATATTTTTTGAACAGGAGAGTAAAAGTATGTAGAAGTATGGTGGTTTGTTTTATCATCAACTTGGATATAATGCACTGGCTATTTGCGCATATGACAGACTGACTTAGCGTGTCTGGAGGAGCGGTTGGTTAACTGTAGGTAACATAGACACGGCTGTTCTAGTGTCAACTGTCACTTTCAAATGAACCTCAAGATTCCTGTATATACCCTGTCAGAGGTGTGTGTCTGTGTGAGTGAAAAGTTACACAAAGTTGAATGCATATGGTTTGTATACAGTGTGTCCGTGTCCACATCCGCCTGTGCGTCGAGTGGCACGTTGCCTCTGACCTCAGGGTGTCCTGCTGTATCCTGTTTTGCTGGTTAGTGACGTGAAGAGGAGCAGACTTGGGTGATCACTAAGTTCTCACGTCATGGCTGCAACCTCTGCCCTATTCGTTTACATTAAGATGTTACACCCAGGCCCATACCCTTAATTTCGTTATGGCGCTTTTCCATTGACCAGTACGGCACTATACGCCACGTTTTTTTTTTTTTAAAGTTATTCTTTCTGAGTGGGGCAGTCCCACTCATATTTGTCTTTTTATTGTGATAGAGACAGTAGAGATTTGACAGGAAGGATGGGTGAGAGAGAGAGAAGGGGTGACATGTAGGATATGTCCCCGGCCGGAATCGAACCGGGGACCCTGCGGTTACATGGTCAACACTTAACCCGCTACGTCACCTAAGTGACCTAAGCATTTGTATCCTACCTGTACCGTACTTTCAGAAACGATCCTCCATTACATTCAACAGGGGCTGGCCCTGTTCAGTCCCTAAACCCCGGGTGAGCAGAATTACCGGTAATCTGGTGCTGCTTTGAACTCTCTAACCACTGCTTGTTGTGGTCTTATCCTAACCCCCCCTAGCCTTCAATGTTAATGGTGCATTGTTCTCTGTAGACTGACTCTGCCATTCTCCTTGTCTTCACATTCTTCCTCAAGTCATCATCACCTCTGCCTCAGGTACAGAGGCCATTCTTCCATTGTTTGTGTGAGAGAACGGCATGCTACTAACTAAGACTGTTTAAACAGTACATTTTTGGGATGTACCTTTACGTCACAAGGGTTTTTAGCATAACTTGTTTCCTGTCTTGTGATACATGGTATTTAGGTGAGTTGAAGGTTCATGTATTTTAGCGTGTCGCCTAGGTGATTGACCCTTCTCTTAAGGAATTTGTTTTGTGTGCCCTATTTTCTCCAACCTGTTAGATCTGAAACTGTACTCTATATTTATATTTATAGTGATATTGCTTTTATACAACAGTTCTACAGCGCGATTTATTAGTTAACAGTAATGAGCGACAACCGATTATGATTTGTTTGTTTATTTAATCATAAAAATAAACCAAAAATAGTTCCGCAAATGGACTGTTGCCTAGTAACCTGAACACAAACATGTCGTCTACTTAACGGTCATTTAGTAGAACATCTGTGCGGCGGAGTGATACATATAGTTAAAGGTCCCAGTGCTGTTATACTGTATATCAGCACTCATGGAATGCCTCTTGTCCAATCAAATTACTTGGTCGGAACTAACTGTTGTATAATGTAGGTTAACACAATATGGCCGAAATTCCATCTCATAGTTTGGGTTCGCACATAACCAGAAGAAACAGGACATTATGCATTGTTTTTCCACAGTCTTCTCCAATACTCTTAGTTTGATCCCTCCCTGCCTCCTTAATAAAGGGGCCTCGGTAACATTCCCCAAGAGTGGGGGCCATATTTTTTAATTCATAGAGAAGTGTTCGGGCCTCCCCTCTCCCTCCCTAGTCGAACCTTTGCCTTAGGGTCAGGATATCCGCGGTGTCTTGAAAAGTATTAAAAGTTGATAAATCAATTTTGGGAAAATCAAGACCCGTAATAAGTATTTAAAAGTTACTTATCACGATTTTATGAGGTCTTGAATTTTGTAGGTATTTTTCTGAATTAAAGTTTGAGTCCTAAAAACTTTTAGTAAAAGTTCGTGAATTTATTAGGCTAGCTTTATTAAAAAACTAAGATGAACCGGAAATTGTGTTGTATGATAGTGGTCTAGTCTATTGCAAACTAAAACTGTTAAGTTAAAGGTGTCACTGATGTAAACGGTTACAGCTCCAAGTGGCGGTGGTGAGGTCTGGAAAAATATTGACAAGGTCTTTAAAAAGTCTTAGAAAGGTATTGAAATTAACCTCAAGATTCCTGTATATACCCTGTGGGGTACTCCCACGGGGTGCTGGAATCTAAATAGTCCTGACCTACTTCTGCTCTGCATCTGATGGATGTGGCAGATGACAGAAGGCCTCATGAACACCAGAAGAATCCCCCCCGCCCCCCCCCACCACCCGTCTCTACTACCCTCACAAACCCTCTATGGCTCTTCACATGCTCTGTGAGTTAGCAAGTGAGTTGCTACCACCCTGCAACCAAATACAGGCCACAGGCCCAGCCTGCCAGTGCTGCCCTGGTGATGGTGTGCAGTGTGCACTGACTGTGCAGGAAGAGTCAACAAACGTGCCCATGTTTGACCCAGGTAGAATGTTCACATCAACAAGAAAGAATGCCTCAAATGGTTATTTCTGTCTGTCTTTATGGCACTTGCAACCATCAGTCATGTTGGGGCAGAGTTTGCTCATGCACTGGTGGAGGAGTTATCCTGTTGGAGAGGGAGAGGGAGAGGGAGAGGGAGAGGGAGAGGGGGAGAGGGAGAGAAGCCCAGGGCACTGGGCTTTGATGAATGAAGAGCTCCGTTAACATTTCTGTGCATATGGCTGCTATTGGTACACCACCCAATCAACATGTATAGCCCTAGTCACTTACTTAATTTCCATGTACGTATGTTGACTCATGGGTTACGGTCCATGTTCCAACCCTAAGGGCTGTGTGTGAGATGTAGGGAGGGGAGGGAGGGAGGGAGAGAGAGAGACACACACCCTGGGTCTTAGAGGGATGCAGGGTTTTGCTGGTGTTATCTCAACTTCTTCTCCACATATTGACAGCTTGCTATAACTACCGTTACAATGAGGCCCTTTCTTTCAGAGTTGGATATTTACTACTTGAAAACAGGAGGATAATAACTGTTGCTGTTGCAGCTCTGACCTTATTGATGATGTCATAATGTCATATGAGCCCACAAGACCTCCCTCCTCCCCTTCTGCCTTTGGCTCAGAAGGATGTTTGGTCCTCATCTGTACACACTATGTTGGGGGGGGGGGGCGGGCGGGGCGCGGGGGGGGGGTTGTGAAGGGAAATAGAGCGAGAAGGGAGGCGGAGCTCCATAAAAGTGTTTGGTCATGAGGTAATGTGACAAAGGGAGTTTGTGCCAGAGATTTCTAGGAAAAGAGCCTTGGCTTTTTGGTAAAGATATTCACACACACACATGCTGTAAATCAACCTCTTGTTGCTCCCCCATGTTGTGTGTGTGTGTTAGGTGTGTGTGTGTGTGTGTGTGTGTGTGTGTGTGTGTGTGTGTGTGTGTGTGTGTGTGTTAGGTGTGTGTGTGTGTGTGTGTGTTAGGTGTGTGTGTGTGTGTTAGGTGTGTGTGTGTGTGTGTGTGTGTGTTAGGTGTGTGTGTGTGTGTGTGTGTGTGTGTGTGTGTGTGTGTTAGGTGTGTGTGTGTGTGTGTGTGTGTGCTTTAATGGACCTGAGTGTGGGGGGGCATTTCCCTTCCCCTTCATACGCCCCTCTCGCTGTAGAACACAGTGTACTGTACTTGGGCCTCTCAGGCCCCATAGTCAGGGGCATAGGAGGTAATGTTAACCATCTGAGCTCTCAGCTCGCCCCCCTATCAACACAGTGGTTGGCAAAAGACAACTTTTCCAACTTTTTTCCTACTCAGGCAGACCTCAACACTTACTTTCCAGCTTTTTTAGCTTTCCGTGGCTTTTGAACAGTTACAAGTTCAGGGTTTAGATACGGTAAGTATGCATAGTGTTGATTCTTGTGCCCTGAGTAGGTAACATAGACACGGCTGTTCTAGAGTCAACTGTCACTTAGATCCAACTGTCACTTTCAAATTAACCTCAAGATTCCTGTATCTACCCTGTACCCTGGGCACTCAGAAAGCTTTGTTTGAATGTTTGTGAATTATTATGTGTCGTTTTCTTTCTACCGTGAACTTGTGACAACCAATGCACTGAAACACCCTCAGGAATATGCTTCAATTTTTACTAGGGTACCACCTAGTAGCCCTTTTGATCAAGATGTTACTCAAATACTCGGCCTCCAGACGGGCCTGCTCTCTGCCCGCTTTCTGTCTTTTTCTTTCCTCTCTGATTCATCCCTCTTTGCTTTCTCTCCCTCTCCTGCTTGCTCCCCCTGTTTTTCTCCTCTTGCCTTTTGGTTGGCACAGGAAGAACCCCTCCATGGCTTTCTACCAGGCCTTCCAGTCTGGCAGCAGCAGGCTGCGGGACTCTAAGGCCCACAGTGATAGGTAATCTACTGGCCTGGCCTGGACTGAATGAGTGACAGGCCTGCGTGCGTGTGTGCAGCGCGCTCGCTTACGTGTGTGTTGCACTGTGCATTAGCATTAGCCGTAGAAGTTACCACTGTGGATGTGCATGGATGGAAACAGAGCATGGCAGCAGGGATATGTTGGCCAGCAGAACCTCTCACACTTAGCCTAGCTAATAGCCTACATCTTAGCCTAGCTAATAGCCTACATCAGTAGCTCCTCTTCCAAAGTTATGCCAAAGCCTCATAAGTCACATAAACAAACAGTTGTTCCATGAATCCGCTCCTCTGGCTCACACATGGTCTTACTGGACCATGTGATATATAAACAGAAAAACACTTTAAGTTGCTACCTTCTTGCTTCACACCTTTACATACCTTTTACACCCCCATATCTGGTTTCATATGGAGAGAGAGAGAGAGAGAGAGAGTGCCCCAGAAGGGAAATGAAACTGTCCACCACCCACCACTGACTGAGGAACTGCACACACAGGCAGTAATTTCATACCCAGTCACCCTCCCCTGGCTGCGTTAACATTACGCTGTGTGCCTGCTTGAGCCCATTAAAAAGCATTGATTGACTTGTTAGCTAGTGCTTTCCTTGCCGAGATGCTGACTGCAGTAACATTCATGTACCCCTTCAGAGAAAAGGGGCTACATGACAATTTCAGTTGTTGTTGTTGTGTGAAAACTTCTGATTACTTACTGAGCACCTTGAGTGTTTGTTTTTATGTATTACGTTATTTCCATCAACCCCACAGGATGATGTACTGTACTGTGGGCGGAGGAATGCCAGCGTACATCTTTCTCTGAACCCCTCTCTGCTTGGCTTCCTGCTTCACTTCCTGTTTGTAGAGGTGCTGTGGTGGTGTTCCATGGCACACACTTCTTCCGTAAGCTACTGAGTGTCTTGGCGGCCTTAGCACCAGACGAGCAGAGGGGGCTTTCCAGAGAGTAGTTTATAGATCTAAGTGACCCCCCATATGCCCTGAGCCAGTACATCACATAACAGATTTTTTGCTGATTTATGACCTGATTTTACTTATTGTTGTGACATCAGGCACGACAATGTTCAGATACCTTTTTATTATTATTTTTAGAGAAAAAGAGTAGGCCTCCTAGACTATGAACACCAGCTGTCTTGCCTTAGAAATATGCTTGTGTGACGCGTGTCCCTTGGCATTATGTAAACTTCCCTCTAAACTATGGATGGAATCTGCTTGTAGTCACATGATTTCACATGATTGTGAAATGTCATTCATGTGGTGTAGCAGGTAAATAGATGTACTCTCAGAACATGTTCCTTACCGAGATGCTGACTGCAGTAACATCATGTACCTTTTCAGAGAAAGGAGCTACATGACAATTTCAGTTGTTGTGTGAAAACCTCTGATTACTTACTGAGCACCTTGAGTGTTTTTATGTGAAGTTATTTCCATCAACCCCACAGGATGATGATGTACTGTGGGCGGAGGAATGCCAGCGTACATCTTAATCTCAAATACCAGGCAAACCCCCAGTCTTTCATAGGTCATAGGTCAATGTTGTTCATGACCGGCCACGCCTTTGGTTAACATTCTTCTCTTGAAACCCAGAGTTTTTGGAACATCCTCTTGATCAATATGTGGAAAACTGAGCACCCCCCAAACCCCTGCACCCCCAAACCCCTGACCCCCCAAGCTCTATAAATAAGGAGAATCGGCCCTTAGGGGGCAGGAGCCTATCTCTTGTTTCCATAGCGTGAGGCGACTGATGTACAAGTACACCCCCCTGGACATCATATGACGCTGGTATGTCGCAGGGTCTTACCCCCAATTCATCAGCTCATCAGGTACCATTTCTATAGTCTTTGGTATGACTCGGGGGTCGGGGATCAAACTGACGACCTCCCGACCTAAGGGCGGACCGACACTCTAACCAGGCCACTGAGCTGGTGAAGCTCTATAAATGTATTTGTCTTATTGCAAAAGGTAAACTCTAAAGAGGAGTTGCGCAAGAGAGGAGCAACGATAAGAGCCTGACCGTCTCACACACACACACACACACACACACACACACACACACACACACACACCAACGGCACTGTTTAATCTTGGCCAAACCCTAAACCCGGTGTGACCTGACTAACTAAGGTGGATTTACATTCTTTACCTTTAGGTAGAGCCTGAGTGCTGAGTTGCTTTACTGCATATTCTTCCTGATGTCTGTGGATTAAGTTCTAGGCTTGGGACAAGAAAGTGACGATAACAAGATTATGAGTGGACTTTGGGTAAACTTGGGCTCCAAAACACCCACACAATGTTGTGCTGCCTCACGTTGTGACCCCAACCAACTCTTCCTTCCTAGCACTGTTGTGCTTGGATCTACCCCAGGACTTTTCTAGCCTTTCAAAGAATTTTGTCTTTGGTTTGGTTTGCTGTTATTCCCGCTTTAGTCCCTAGCATATTTGCAGCTGGCGTGAGTGAGAGAGAGAGAGAGGTACCCAACCCTTCAGGATGTCTTAACAACATTACTCCGTACTGCTCCGTACTTTGTTTATGATTCCAGGAAGTACAACCAGCTGATTTTGTTGCTGCTGTTGATCATCCGAGTCATCTGAAGAGATGCTTTCTGTTCCATGCCAACCGTAAACAGCAGAGCAAGCATCACAAACATATTGTTTTTGTTACCATAGATACTGTATGGGTGATACTTTTTCATGCTACTATTTGTATAGGTCATGAAGAGGTTGTGAGATGATGAGTGCAGCCAATGATTAGGCCAATGGAGGCATTTTATTGTTCATAATATGTCCTTTCTAGATGTATTTCCCCCACCAGAATAGTTACTATTCAAGGACAAAATACATGCAAGGCAAGTTTATTCGTATAGCACATTTCATACAACAGAGGGGCAATTCAAAGTGCTTCACAGTATTAAAGAACGATCATTTCAGTGGTCCCTCCCTGTCCTTGCTGGTCTATGATCAGCTGGTTGTGGTAGATTTTTTTACCAGTGTTGAATACCACCATGGGCACTGACTGATCTATCTTCAGCATCCCCACAATCCTCTATTCTAGTAGCACAGACAGGCTCCTCCATTCAATGCTCCTATTAGCAAGAACAGAGGTGTCAGATACTGTCCTCATGGTCACACAGGGGCGGCTGTGGCGCAGGAGGTAGAGCTGCCGTCTACTGATCGCAAGGTTGGCAGATCGGTGGTTCGAGCCCCGGCTGGCCACATGTCGAAGTGTCCTTGGGCAAGACACTGAACCCCAAATTGTTCCCAGTGAGCGGGCCGGCCGGCGCCTTGCATGCTAGCTTGCCGCCCTTGGTGTGTGAATGTGTGTGTGTGAATGGGTGAATGAGAGGCCGTTGTAAAGCGCTTTGGATAAAGGCGCTATATAAGTGCAGTCCATTGTTTTTTTTTATATGTAACCACTCAAGTCGTGGGGGGATCCTAAAAGTGTGTATTTGAGCATTTTTTGTGTCTAGTACATCAAGTGACATGTTTTTGGCTCATACCTAACCTTTGTACGTTGTTCAGTTCACGTATGTCAGAATGATCAATGCCAAAGATTTGCTGCTGTTGTAGATAATCCAACTAGTAAGGTCAAGGTGTGTGTGTGCGTGCGTGTGTCCAAGATGCTGATTGTGATGAGTAGGCCTATGTATTATCAGTGAATGATTATGATGACCATTTTAAAACTCAGCACCGAAAGAAAATATATATTTGACCTCATCAGGCTTTCCTGACGTGGCACATTGTTACCTATATCTATTTCTGACGCTCAGTCTTACAAAGGCCTACAGATCTATGATCTTTTTCATCTGGGGAAAAAAAATAGGCCTAGATTTTTTTCTATTCTAATGAATGGTTTGAATAGCCTAGTCCTGGTAGAAAAACGCTTTCAAGTTAAAATATAGTTTTTTTTTACATAATCTGATCCATTAGGTGTTTATTAATGCCTGTGTGGTGTTATTTTAAAAATGTTGACATTTTTGAGTTAGTAATTAATAAAATACAAAGGTTCCATCTCACAAAACGTAAAAACTTTGACGCTCAATATCTCTGAACTGCCCTAAACGGAGATAGAACCTTATCATTCTAAGCTCACGAAATGTTAAGTGATAATTGTTGACCCATTACATTTGACTACTTCCTGTTTTGGATTAGATGAGTGATCCTTTCTTAAATAAACTCCATTGACCCCCGGTTATAAACCATCACATAAACCGTCATAGCATAAACCGTCAGTACTTGTCGTAAATGTATTTACGATTCTATCCGATTTGATTGTACGGTATGGTAGAAAAAATATTTGACCCCCGGTTATAAACCATCACATAAACCGTCATAGCATAAACCGTCAGTACTTGTCGTAAATGTATTTACGATTCTATCCGATTTGATTGTACGGTATGGTAGAAAAAATATTTGATGTGTGAATCCGTTCCCTCTGTTTAGTAATTCGTTCCCTCGGTTTAGTAATTTGTTAGGGTTAGGGTTAGAATCCTTGCGGATTCACACATCCCCAAAAAAATTCTACCATGTGACCCCAGGGGTGCTCCGTAGATTGTCATGACAACATAACTGGATGTAATGGAAAACCCTCTAGAAGGTGGGAGGTATGTTGTAGCTCCACCCCGTCAAGGCTACTAGTCAGTCCTTCTGATGTCTTCATGTGTGGCTCATGTTTCATTTTTCTAAATGTAGTACACACTCTCAGGTCCGACATCAGTCCAACCCCTCTAGTGCCCTCTCTTTTTAGAGAGAGAGAGAGACAGAGAGAGAGACAGAGAGAGAGAGAGACAGAGAGAGAGACAGAGAGAGAGAGACAGAGAGAGACAGACAGAGACAGACAGAGACAGACAGAGAGAGAGACAGAGAGAGAGACCTCTTTTTCCCACCGCTGCCCATGAAGGACTACTTCTCTCACCGAACCATGCGGTGCACAATATCCTACACACTGCCTTGTTGTCCGGGGTACCCTCATAGCTTTTCGGGGTCTCTAGGCTCGTACAGAGCGCGTCACAGGTAAACCCGTACATACCTAAAGACCATTCATTCATTCATTCATACCTCTATAACGTTTGTGTCAGTCGGTTTAATAATACACAAGGTCTTTGAGCGCTGTTGTTGTGTCTTGCAGACAGTGCATGTTTAGGCTATATGTCTTTGGATGTTTTGTTGCTAATTGCTAAGTCTGATGTTTAAATTAGGGTTGGGGTTAATTATAGTATAGTAGTTATAGTTAGGCTACATGGTGTGTCTTGATTGATTTAAATGTGTCATCTGTTGAAGAGGACGTACATTATCGTCTTTATACATCAGGCATGGAGAGCAGTCGTCAGATTGATGATGTGATTTCATACAACTTTCCCGTACTCTAACATGTACGGTAACCTAGTGTTAACAGAACACAGAACACAGCCATAGAACACAAAACACAGAACACATTTAACCTAGTGTGACGGTACAATATTGAAGAATGCTGAGACGCGGTCAGTCACATGGGCTGTGACCTACATCCAGTCATTGCACTATGGAGGAAGGCCAGGGTCAGCAGTATATGTATAGCGTTGCACTTTTGCACCTACGTATAGGATAGATAGGATAGGTGTTTCTGATAGCGTATTTCAGACTGTTCTACTGTTTTAGTCTTTTGAAGAAGTTGTCACAGTTAGCAATGTTATTTGAATGATGAAATTATTTGCTTCCTCCTATTCCCTTTAGGACAGCTTAACCATGTGGATTTTTTTTTGTATTCTTTATTTTTGAAATCATTTGTATTCCAATGTACTGGGACTGCTGTTCGAAATAAACTTGAACTTGATGAATGATGGATACAACCTTTTACTAGACAAGAGCAACCTAGTATCTCAAAGATGAAAGTATCTGAACTCAAAGTTAGGCCATGTCGTAATTATTCCGTTTTCTTTATTCTAACGTTTATTCTCTTTCTTTTCTCAGTGCCTCTGGAGCCAGTGTTGTTGCCATTGATAATAAAATAGAACAGGCGATGGTAAGTACTTTATTGAAGATTCATATTTTTGCTCAACTGAATTTGAAAAGAAAATGTCTTAAGTGTTCTTTTATCTTGTTGTTTAAATGGAAATACAGTACTGTATTGTCATGGAATTAATCTCTAAGACTGTATATCATAATATTGTGTGGGCAACCAACCCATGTCCTCAAAGGCCTCTGATTTAGGATTCTCAGCTACTACTACTCCCCTCCCCCTCTCTGGTCCATGATGACATGACGATTCATTTTTCAGACACAGTAGTAGGATAAGGATATATCTACATGATATATACATGATCTGACACAGTACCCGAATATCAGGAGATCCCCGATCATGTTGTCCACCTCGCAGAGACGCAGCCACACATCCGCACTACGTCATCAACAGACGCGTCGAATCCTGGAGTGCACTGTCCAATCAAAGGCTTGCGTTCGTAAACTCGCTCTGAGAGCTTCGCAGCGCACACTGGGCCCGACGTCATAAGGGGAGCAAGTCATTTGATTGGACAGAAGGCATTCCACGAGTGGTGATCAGAATTCCAGAACGAGTTTACGGAACGCACCCATAAGTCGAGCGTCGCGTTATGCCAACCCGCTAGCGGAAGTTGCTATTAGCAACCTTCTCGTTATCCTTCCGTACTCGCTGCTTTCACTGAGTGGAAATTTAAGGCGATGTGACGTCACGAGTCACCAGTTGACACCGGAGCGAGATAGAAAAGTACCGAAATGAGGCACCGAAATCTCCTTTGCGATTCGGTACGGGTACATACCGAATGTAAAGTAACCGGTACCTACCGGTACCGATTTTCGGTACCCAACCCTACTCAAGATTCCTGTATATACCCTGAGTAGGTAACATAGACACGGCTGTTCTAGTGTCAACTGTCACTTAGATCCAACTGTCACTTAGATCCAACTGTCACTTTCAAATTAACCTCAAGATTCCTGTGTTTACACCCTGTGTTTTTCTCTCGCTCTCTTGCCCAGGACCTGGTGAAAAGCCATCTGATGTACGCAGTCCGTGAGGAGGTGGAGGTCTTAAAGGAGCAGATCAAGGAGCTGTTTGAGAGGAACTCTATGCTGGAGAGGGAGAACGCCGTGTTGAAGTCCGTGGCCAATAGCGACCAGCTGTCACAGCTCTCTGTGCAGCCGGCCGCCGCCTCAAACTCCTCCTGCAGCACCACACCTCCCCAGCAAGCGGTCGGCCAGCCTCCTCAGCCACAGTCCCAACTACCACCAGCGCTGGCTGGTGTACCACAGGCCCAACCTCAGCCTCAGCCTCAGCCTCACCTCCAACCCCAGGCCCAGCAGCAGCAGCTCCAGTCCCAGCCTCAGCTTCTTGACCCCAGCCAGCAACCGCAGCAACAACCGCCGCCCAACGTCACGTCCGCTTGAAGTACGTCCTCCCTCTCTCTGCTACTGAGAGGGAGAGAAGAATAACAACCAGAACATCCTCACATTATTATTATTACATTTAGTATCTGAAAAGAGTGTCTTGTCCACCACCAGCTTTGACCACAACCAAGAGCAGGGGCGTGTGCGTGCGTGCATGCGTGCGTGTTATTGCCCTTCCTTGGTGTTAATGCAATCATCGAGCGAGGGAGGGAGTAAGAGAGAACGAGAGAGAGAGAGAGGGGGGAGGGAGGGAGGACTTTTCTCATGGGGTGCCATGCTGGACGGAGCCTGGACTGGTTGCGTGCTTGGGTCAGAGCCGGGTCAGGACCAGATGCCCCCTTGTGGGAGAGGCTTGGACCGGACCGGGCCTAGAACCAAACCAACATGGAGGGGAGCGTCAGAAAGATATTTTTTTAAAAAGAGATAATCCAGTGTGGGGAAAAGGGGTTTATTTTTAGCCTTTGCTGTTTCATGTTGTAAAGTAACAAGTGGGAGAGTCTATTTTTCAGAGCCACCGCCGCCATTACTTCAACCTGAGTCCAATCCATGCATCAGGCTATAAGTTCTATTGTTATGACTATTTATTACTGGGCTGCTATTTTCATAAAGGAACAATGTCATGGTAACCTGGAGATCCTTTTCTTCCTCTTCTTCTTTTCTTTACAGTGTTGAAAAAAATAAATAATAGGCCATCAAACAGCCATCCACTGGGCTGTGTATTACATCACCTAGTTAAATATGTTGGCAATAATAAAGAAACTCTGACAAGTCTAACACTAAAGGAACGCAATTTTTATTTTGCAACTATTCTGTTCACAACAGTCAATATTCAGATTGAATGTACATTTTGTATAGAGTTTAAAGTATTACGAGCATAGCAAGTTTGTAAAGGTGAACTGAACACCAATTCTTGTGACCTGAAATCTCAAACATGAATTTGCAGTAGGCTTGTTTTGATGAAGACAATTTCAATTATATTGCAAGTTTCTTTGTCTAAAAAATTTAAAGTTTATTGCCATACTCCCCCCCTCCCTACCCTCATGTCTTGTGCATATGTCTTTTTTTGGGGGTGGGAGGGGGAAAAGCTGTGAAATCGTTCAACCTACTTTGTAACCAAAGATGCAAAGCTGTGTAATTCGATTATTATTTTGTAATGCACACTCTATGTATTTTTTGTTACTTTTTTTTCCACAACAACATATTTTTGTTGCTGTTTAGCATGTTCTGCATGATCTGTAATCTTCAAACCACTTTCTTACCTCATATTTTTATTCAGCACTCTTATTGTAAGATAGTAGTCTGTGAACAATGTAAATGGGGAAAAAGACATGGAGCAAAGCGGTCGAGTTGTTGGAGAGAGAAAATAAAACTAGTGTTATGGACACTAGCTGCAGAAAATGAAGTGAGCCATGTTTTGTTCATTTTAATGGTGTTTGAATTTCATATGCCAATAGTTTTGCTACATTGCAAATTTTAATGTATTTAAATAAATGCAATATTCAGATTCCAAATGTTGTCCAAATTGGGTGTTTGCTTTATAAACCATTTCAACATATTCTACATACAGCCAACCCACTTGTCTTGAGTTTATAACTTTTCTTACTTAGGCCGCACGAAAGAAAATAATAGTTCCGCAACTGAACTTCAAATGGACTGTTGCCTAGTAACCTGAACACAAACATGTAGTCTAATTAACGGTCATTTAGTAGAACATCTGTGCGGCGGAGTGATGCACATATAGTTAAAGGTCCCAGTGCTGTTATACTGTATATCAGCACTCATGGAATGCCTCTTGTCCAATCAAATGACTTGGTCAGAACTAACTGTTGTATAAACTGAGTGTATGCCAATGATGAGACAGACAGGTCAGATTTATATCAAGATGAACCTGGATGAATAAAAGTTCAATGAGAATAAATTAACTGATTTATTAACACTTTACAGTGCATCATGACTATCATACTCTGTTTAGAGGTATACAAGAATTGTTTCTTAACCTGAACCTCAGTCAGGTTGAGAGCAGTAGTGTGATTTCAATTAGGCCACCTGTATTTGAGTTATTTGGCCACTAGATGGCAGTGTTTGCTCTCATTTACTGCTGGGAGAGGCATATTCTGAGTTGATCTTTCTAATCCCCTTTGATGGGGCCTGAATACATTAAATCTGTATTCTGTAAAAATTATTTGTATATTCATAAACAGTTATTTCTGTCACAGAACTTGTGTAAAATACCATTTGTTTTTGAAACTGAGAAAAACACACAAATGTGGCACATTTATTTATTTGAAACAGTTAAAAAACGAACGAACTTTCAAAAATATTGATTCAATCAAAAAAAGAACAAGCAAAAAAATAACTTACACCATTCTAAACAGCTAAAAAATGAAACCCTTTCATATTGACAAATCACAACCCAGAACTCAGAAAATAATCTTCAGATGGCTGACAACTTCCAGCAGCCCAACTCCCAACAGGAGTTGCAGAACACAATACAAACCTATCTGAACAATGATAATCGAAGTAGAAGTATAAAATATTTGTTTCCCCATCTTAGATAACAAGGGGGGGGGGGGGGGGTCAGTGTGCAGGTCTGATAGGGCTTTCACACCGGCAGTTCCGAACGTTGGCGCTGTCTGGCGAACGAGCCCGCGTTCATACCAGTGTATCGTTCGCCAGACAGCGCCAACGTTCGGAGGTTTCCGAACGCGAACGCGAACCGGCGTTCGGAACTGCCGGTGTGAAAGCCCTATGAGTGGAACACAAACGGTTCTGAGGATCCCCCTTCTTTTGCTCTTGTCACTAGTTAACCGACTGTGACAAATCTGCTGCCTTTGCTTTCCTGTGCCGGGTGGGCGGTGCGCTGGTCTTTCAGGATGCGGAATCGCTCGTTCAAAGTCATCGTCTGCTGTGACAAACAACAGTTGGGAGATAAAATCTCGTCAGAATAATCCAGAACAATGTTATTCTCTTACCAGCACAACTGGAGGATAGACAATAATTTCAATTATGTACCGAGGAGAATCAGAGCAGGTGAAGTCCAGTGTCATAATAATAATAATATAATAATAATAATAACTTTATTTGTATAGCGCTTTACGTCAAAGTGCTTTACAATAGGTAAGCAACAATTTAAAACAACTATTTCAATTAAAAACACACATAATTTCACAGCACAAATACACAAGCTATGACATATAGGGCCGGTTTCAGAGACAAGGCTTAAGCCTAGTCCTGGACTAAATCACACTTTCAATGTAAAATCTCCATTGAAGATGTTTTTTAGTCTAGGATTAGGCTTAAGCCTCGTCTGTGAAACCGGCCCATAGACAACAGAAAACAGGTGGGTCTTCAACTTGGTTTTGAACACTTTCACTGAGCACTGAGCCTGTCTGATGTCTGTCTAAGGTCAACAGTCATGTACACTTGTATTTGTTTCTCACCGGTTTTGCAACGCTGTTGATGTCAAACTGAAGTGGAACTCCTTTGGGTGGTTTCTTCTCCTCCTCCGCCACCTCCATCTTTAGCGGGGCGGGGCTGGGCGGTGCAGGGGGGTGCAGGGCCCATGCGCTGGGAGGCCTGGGGGAACACAGGACAGAACATTAGCTAGTTAGCTATGACAGGATACTCGACAGCAACTCAATCAGATACTCAGTCCTCCTGACAGTGTTCTTTCTGTCTGCTCAGATTCTACTCACTCAGGCTGCGTTCTGGCTGTGGGGTTGTCAATGGAAACGGTCAGGATCCCGCTGCTATTTGTTGACGTGCGCCACCTGGTGGTTCCAAGAGAATAGGGATTTAATGTTAGTAAACCAACGTGAGGCACACATAGGGGCTTTCACACTGCAGAGGCTCCGTGTCGGTTCCGGTTTCCCGAACCTATAGTCTGGAACCGGCCGAATGATGCGTTCAGACCGAAAATAAATTGGTTCAGGAGTGCAGCAGATTGCTATTTCTTATTATTGCAGTATGATCTGGTGTACTGTGCAGCCTGACTACAATGTAGTCGATCAAACACAGTTAAACTCTGTGGAAGTGGAATACTCACTGGCGAGTTCTGACTGGAGAAGGAGGTGATGGAGCAGGCTTCTGTACTTCAGCATGTACCTGAAGTAAGGGATGAACAAAAATGTCACAACAAGATGGCGGCTACTTCACTGGAAATTAGGATAATATCTTCCACTACTACAGTATCTGAAATAAACACTATTTTGTATGAAAAAAACCAAAAGACACTTTCTAAACACGTTCTCTTACTAGCCAGCTACTGTAGAATAAAAAACGTCCATGAAGTTCACGTTCACACGAGTGTGAGTGTGTTTGCTGCTGAGCATGTGAGGAAGATGATACAACTTTTTATATTTTCTTTATCACTAATTATCAGATTTAGATTTAGATTACATTATATTAGATTACATTACATTTAGTCTCCTTCCTTCTTGCTCTCTTTCACATCTTCACAGCCTAGAATATGACACTTACATTGTTACATTTTTGGCATTTAGCAGACGCCTTATTCCAAAGCGACTTACAATCAATACATTTGAATACTATGTATTCAAATGTATTGATAGAAGGAAAACCCTTCTTCTAACCCTTTTTTTTGTGTGTTTTTTTGACACTGGAGAAACAGAGAAACAGTACAAGGGGGGCAATAGAAGTTTTTAGGGACACAGTAGAGGGGAAAGCGGGTGTCTTCAGGAGACGCAGTGCTGAGGGGCAGAAGATGTCTCACCCACTGACAACATCATGGTTCTATTTTTTGGTTCAGGCTGAGAACCAACTTTTCAGGTTCCGAACCAACATATTTTCGGTCTGAACATGCCGGCCGTTAGTAATTACAGGGTGTATACAGGAATCTTGAGGTTAATTTGAAAGTGACAGTTGGATCTAAGTGACAGTTGACACTAGAACAGCCGTGTCTATGCTACCTACTCAGGGTATATACAGGAATCTTGAGGTTAATTTCAGTACCTTTCTAAGACCTTTCTAAGACCTTGTCAATATTTTTCCAGACCTCACCGCCACTTCGAGCTGTAACCGTTTACATCAGTGACACCTTTAACTTAACTGTTAAGTTAAAGGTGTCACTGATGTAAACGGTTACAGCTCGAAGTGGCGGTGAGGTCTGGAAAAATATTTGTACGGTAAAAATAAACAGTTTTAGTTTGCAATAGACTAGACCACTATCATACAACAGAATTTAGTTTTTTAATAAAACTAATAAATTCACGAACTTTTACTAAAAGTTCTCTTTGGACAGAGTCTAATTCAGAAAAATACCTACAAAATTCAAGACCTCATAAAACCGTGATAAGACTTTTTAATACTTATTAAAGGTCTTGATTTTCCCAAAATTAATTTATCAGCTTTTAATACTTTTCAAGACACCGCGGATACCCTGGAATTAGGTTCAGAAACCGGAACCGGCACGGAGCCTTGCCAGTGTCAAAGGCCTATCTTTTTTTTTTAAGGTTATTTTTTCTCCCACTCAGTCCCACTCATTTTTGTACATTTTATTCGACAGATACAGTGAAGACAGACAGGAAAGTAAGGAGAAGAAGGGAGAGAGAGTGGGTATGTCAGCAGGGCATGGGGGGCCGGATTCGAACCCATGCCGACATGGGCATGTGTGTGCACTGTAGACCGTGGTGCCAGACCACTGGACCACATCAAAGGCCTATCTTAACAGCATACCTTGAGTCCCCTGCGGGAAAGGAAGGTGGCCTGACGGGCGTCTCTCTGGTTCTGACGGGCGTCTCTCTGGTTCTGAGGGGCCTCTCTCTGGTTCTGATGGGCTGGCGGTAAGGGCCTACATGGGAAAGACAGGTTTAGTGAGACAGGAATGTAAATATACAGGACCTCGTGAGGATCCTAGTGGGTGAAAAGCTAACATAGTAATAAGTAAGTAACGTTTATTTATATAGCACACAAATGTACAACGACAAGAGCCGCCCAAAGTGCTTAACAGATCAAATATAAAGAGAAAAACAAGATAAAAGAGATAACATACAGATGAAAGAAAACTGATAAAATAGAAAAATACACTAAAGGCAAGGTGCAGTACAAATAAAAGTGCAAAGAGTGCCGTGTCGGGAAGGCAGGCTCACCTTTGGCACATGTTCATCGCCTCGTATGAAAGTGCATTATCATACAAGAGAATCATGTGTGATCATCTCAATAAGCCAGCCTAGTCAAGTTAATTAAAGGTCCAAATGAAGCTCTTATCGGTTCCCTTACCGTCTCCGCAACTGAGTGGGTCTGTGTTGTGTTGTTGTATTGGGGCCTCTCTGCATATTAGTCTGTTGTCTGTAGGGCTGCTTCCTCTGGCTGTCAGCCTGTCTGTATTGGGCTTCGTTGCTTTGGATGAAGGGCCGTGACTGGACGAAGGGCTTCTTCTTCTGAAATTGCTAATAAGGATGCAGGGTACATACAGGAATGTTGAGGTTAATTTGAAAGTGACAGTTGGATCTAAGTGACAGTTGGATCTAAGTGACAGTTGGATCTAAGTGACAGTTGGATCTAAGTGACAGTTGACACTAGAACAGCCGTGTCTATGTTACCTACATGAGAGGGGTGTTTGGAAAATATTCAATCTGGAACCCGCAACCACATTCATGATACTGACAGAGAGAGGGAGGGAATCAAGGTGTGTGTCCTTAAGTACCTGATTAACAGCGGGTCTGTTGAGTGGACTGATGCCTTTTTGTAGTGCGGCCGTCTTACGAGCTGCCAATCCGGTGATGACCCCTTGACCCCGATGCCGACTAACTGGAGGGGGGAATCTTCTGCCTCGACCCCCCAACCGTACCCCGCCTCTAGTCACCCCGCCTCTAGTCACCCCGCCTCTAGTCACACCACCTCCTACAGGGTATATACAGGAATCTTGAGGTTAATTTCAATACCTTTCTAAGACTTTTAAACTAAACTAATAAATTCACGAACGTTTACTAAAAGTTTTTAGGACTCAAACTCTTTGGACAGAGTCTAATTCAGAAAAATACCTACAAAATTCAAGACCTCATAAAGACTTTTTAATTAAGGGTCTTGATTTTCCCAAAATTGATTTATCAACTTTTAATGCTTTTCAAGACACCGCGGATACCCTGTCCTAGAAATGGTGACAACATATTTTGATCCACACAAACGTGGTGCTGCATGGCAGATCAAGTTGACTGACATTATCAATGTTGAGCCAAGGATGCTTCTATACCAGGGAGCTATGCCATATGTATATAGTAAAGTTATTATACAGTTTGTGCCTGCAGAGTTATGAATGCATATGCATACCTCTCTGAATTGGGCCTCCAGCCCTTGGTGGAGCTCCTTTCCCCTGGGCAGAACGACCGTTCAGGAGCGGCCTGGCGTTCCCTCTCCCCTTCCTCCGAGTCTGCTGCTCTCTCTTGTTTAAACGGATGATATCATCTGCGGAAGTGAAGAGGAACAAAACATTGTAAACTAGTTGAGTATCACTGAAATCTTTCTGTCAAAGCAAAATGCAAGGAAGGGACACAATCCCATGGTCATGAATATAGTAATCATTTGCACGGCGAAATTGTCAATGCAATGGACTTATGTGGTGTAAACACAAGCACATATTATGTCCAGCAGTTGTCAGAATCAGAATTATTTTTATTGCCAATATATATTTAGTATTATTATTATTGCACATCCAGGAAATGGACTTGGTGAGGTTCGTGCATGCAGTGCATAGGCCATAAAACATTTATAAGCAACATTACAGCTATAACATTAGTAGTCTAGCAGGAAGGGCCCTCAGATTTTGAGATACCCCTACTACCCGAGGTAGAACAAATGACAACAATGATTTCTCTTATCTTTAGGGTCTCCCATTAATGAAATTGATTGTTGTCAAATTTTATTTTTGGGGAAAATATGTTTTTTTGGTTGTTCTTTAGAGCTACCCCAATCCCTGAAAAAGAGCCACATTAGACCAGGCCGAATATGGGGAAGGTGACAAAAAAGCCCATAACTTGAGAAGGATCACTCTTTTAAAAGCCCATAACTTGAGAATGATCACTCTTTAAAAAAGCCCATAACCTGAGAATGATCACTCTTTTAAAAAGCCCATAACTTGAGAATGATCACTCTTTTAAAAGCCCATAACTTGAGAATGATCACTCTTTTAAAAGCCCATAACTTGAGAATGATCACTCTTTTAAAAAGCCCATAACTTGAGAATGATCACTCTTTAAAAAAGCCCATAACTTGAGAATGATCACTCTTTAAAAAAGCCCATAACTTGAGAATGATCACTCTTTAAAAAAGCCCATAACTTGAGAATGATCACTCTTTTAAAAGCCCATAACTTGAGAATGATCACTCTTTTAAAAAGCCCATAACTTGAGAATGATCACTCTTTTAAAAGCCCATAACTTGAGAATGATCACTCTTTAAAAAGCCCATAACTTGAGAATGATCACTCTTTTAAAAAGCCCATAACTTGAGAATGATCACTCTTTTAAAAAGCCCATAACTTGAGAATGATCACTCTTTTAAAAAGCCCATAACTTGAGAAGGATCACTCTTTTAAAAAGCCCATAACTTGAGAAGGATCACTCTTTTAAAAAGCCCATAACTTGAGAATGATCACTCTTTTAAAAAGCCCATAACTTGAGAATGATCACTCTTTTAAAAGCCCATAACTTGAGAATTGATCACTCTTTTAAAAAGCCCATAACTTGAGAATGATCACTCTTTTAAAAAGCCCATAACTTGCGAATGATCACTCTTTTAACACTCCTTTCCTCTTCAGATTTGCTGAGGTATGAACCAGGTGGCTGTCCTACATCACCAAATAGTCAGACAACTATTTATTTACCTAAATAAATACTGAATTATAGTCCTGTAAACTTACTTAGCTTTAGTTTAGACGGAAATTGTACTTTTTGGTGACAGGAACATAGGACTCCATCACTTTTCTCTCATTTGATTTATCAGAAAAACAGAAATCCCTGAAAAATAATATATCATTACTGAATTGTCTAGGGTGCTATTGAACACTAACCAGTAGTTGTATGGAAATTTGACAACAATGAATTTCATTAATGGGAGAAAAAATATCTAAAGATAAGAAAAACCATTGTTGTCATTTGCTCTACCTCGGGTAGTATAGGGGTATCTCGAAAACTAATGCTAGACAGCTTGCTTAGGCTAAGCTAAGCTACATTGCCTTCACGTACGTGAAGGCAATGTAGCTTAGCTTAGCCTAAGCAAGCTGTCACGTACGTGAAGGCAATGTAGCTTAGCTTAGCCTAAGCCAGCTGTCTGCAGACCCCAACATCAACACAGTGGCCGCGAGGCCTCTTACCCAGAGACATGTCCACCCTATCAGGCCCCTGTCCAGACGCAAACCCAACGTTGCTCATGCTTTCAATCGGTCAACTTCGTGCAATTATATCGAAAACACAAAATGTAAGCTACTTTCACTTCAATAAAAAGTCGTTCGTCAACTCAAACTAGCTCTCTGGTTGTTGCCTCCTGATTCAACAGCTCCACAGGAAACCCCCTCCCCCTAACGCACGCATGCGTACTTGGCCCAGGGTGGTGCATTGTGGGAGATGTGGTTTTTGGAAACACATGCATGGTCGTTACACAACCAAAACATTTACACACGTTTAGTTCAGTGGAGTCAGTGGGGTTTAGCTAAGGCTGTTGTTTGTTGAGGTACGTTCACCCCACACGTTGTTCAATTCAAAGGACTTTGCATGCTGTATTGTAGGTAAACATCAGACGTTCATTAGTACAGACTTTTCCTTTTCCGAAGCTCGAGACTCACCTGCACTGACAGCTCTTATCGATCTGGTTCTGGGTCCTTGCAGCCGTGTGTAACGTTGCTCCATCCAGACTTTTAAGGTTTCTGTGTGTATTATTCATGTACGGTATATATCCTAGCTTTTGTGTGCATGTGTGCATCTCTATTCTTTATTATTATTATTATTATTATTATTATTCTCTATTATTTATGTATGCATCTCTATTCTCTATTATTATTATTATTATTATTTATTATTCTCTATTATTTATGTATGCATCTCTATTTGTGTGCATCTCTATTCCCTCCTCTCCTTGGTTAAATCACGTATAACTAGATGCTAGATATGTGGACTGAAGATAAAGGAGAAAGAGTGGATGCTGTGAAGGAGAGCCTCCTCCTTCATTTGAAACATTGTTTTAAAAATGTCACATTGTCACAGATGTATTGTGACCAAACGGAGTGTGTGAGAGTGAGAGTGTGTGAGAGAGAGGTGTTAATTGAGTATTTTAACTTTTCCCTGTGTTGCACATTTCAGAATCCAAGCACATCTTGGAGTTGGATAACCCTCAAGTGACCAGCAGCAGACTGCTTGCTGCCTTTACCCCTTCACCAAAGTATTCTGCCAAGCAACCCACCATGCCAGCAGGAAAACGCAAAAAGGCAAGTGCTGCAACATCTGCCAAAAAGCAGAAGATGGTTCCTCTGAAGGAGGGGGAGGGGGAGAGGGCCAAGGATTGGCTGCAAGGCGAAGTGGCAGAACGACGGAGGGAGAAGAAGGACTTGGAGTTCAACAGTAGACGCTTACGTTCACTGTCCCAAACTCAGGAGATCAAGCCAGGTTCAGAGGGGATACTCTACTGGATGTCCCGTGACCACAGGGTCCAAGGTGGTGACATGATTTAATCAATTACAAACACATCACGCCAAAAATCTGCTTGTTTTTTCTTTAGCCATCTTCAACACCAGTAATGTTATGTGAAGTGAAGTGAAGTGAAACTTTATTTATATAGCGCCTTTCGTACATGGATGCAACTCAAAGCACTTTACAATGATTGAAAACAAGATTACATCTTTGCTTCTAAACAAGCATACATGTCAATAACACTACGGTAATAATAACTTGTATAACTACATCAAGCTTACACTAATAATAACTTGTACAACTTGTATAACATCTACTTTGCAAGCTTACACACTAATAATAACTAAACAAGCATACATGTCAATAACACTAATAATAACTTGTATCTAATAATAACGTATGAGTTTGTCCTGTTTTGTTTCTTCTGTGTTGTGTTCTGTTTAGATAACTGGGCACTGATCTATGCCCAGCAGCTGGCCCTGACTGAGAAGCTGCCACTGCACATCTGTGTGTGTCTGGACGTACCAAAATCGGAGGTGGCCACCATCCGCCATTTTGGCTTTATGTTGAAGGGATTGGAGGAAGTGGCAAAGGTAGAAAGCTTTGTCTATGGTACCTCTGACTCAAATGGATCGCCTTTTTATACTAGCTGTGTGTATTTAGATATTTACCTCACACTAGCAAACACCAGTAAACACCAGTAAACACCAGTAAACACTAGTAAACAACAGTAAACACCAGTAAACACTAGTAAACAACAGTAAACACCAGTAAACACTAGTAAACACTAGTAAACACTAGTAAACCTAATCCAACAAGAAAGTACTAAAGCTACTCTGTGTGCACCCACATACCTTTCCCCTCTCACAGGAGTGCAGTGCCCTGGATATTCAGTTCCACCTGCTCCATGGCTCGCCTGGGGAGGTTCTGCCGGGCTTCGTGGCGGACCAGAGTCTGGGGGCGGTGGTGACTGACTTCTCTCCTCTCAGGACGCCCCTGCTTTGGGTGGAGGAACTCACGAAAGGGCTTCCCTCTGACATCCCCTTCATACAGGTGCTGTCAGGTGCTTCATACAGGTGCTGTCAGTCAACGTCAGTTCGTGACGTTAGAATTATAAGGTTCTATCTCAATTTCTGGTCAAAATTTAGTTTTTTACATAATCTGATCCATTAGGTGTTTATTAATGCCTGTGTGGTGTTATTTTTAAAATGTTGAAATTTTTGAGTTAGTAATTCATAAAATACAAAGGTTCCATCTCACAAAACATAATGGAATGTAAAAACTTTGACGCTCAATATCTCTGAACTGCCCTAAACGGAGATAGAACCTTATCATTCTAAGCTCACATAGAGACCTCCCTCCCTGTCACCTTAGGTTGATGCCCATAATGTAGTGCCTTGCTGGGTGGCATCAGAGAAGCTGGAGTACGCTGCCAGGACTATCCGAGGGAAGATAACCAAACTCCTGCCGGAGTTCCTCACTGAGATTCCCCTTGTGGACAAACACCCTCACACAGCGGTCAAAATGGCCAAGGTAAGTGGTTGTTTAATAGGAGTGGACTTGGCAACACGGTGACGTCCATAAGTGTCCTCATATAGTGAAACAAGCAACAAACCTGTCTCTTGGTTGGCTTATCTCCCTTTCCTCTTCCTTCTGGGCATTGCATATCTGAATGCATGACAGATACTAGAAATAAAATGGCAATAGGTCCACCTAGCCTTTCAATATTTTAAGGGAAGGGGAACGAAGCTTGGGGTTGTTTTCAGTAAGGGCTCTAGTCTTTTGTGACTCGGTTCCAGACATAAGACATGTTCATAAATGTTTATCATCAGGGGAAAAAGTGCAATAGAAATGTGCAATAACTCTATTCTAAGTGCCTATTTATACATTTATATATTTTTACAGTATTATTATAGTATTATAACACCACTGACCTCATGTCTTTTAGCTTGCTTTTATAGTTGTTTTTATTTTCTTAAGATTGTTGTCTTTATTTGCACTTGACACCACAGACCTCATTGTCTCTTAGCTTGTTTTATAGCATTTTCGTTTTTTAATTGTCTAGTGTGTAATATTTGTGATATGTGTATATGTTTTCTGTTTTTGCACCTTCAGAAGAACCACTACAATTTCATTGTATAGGCAACTGTACAAGGACAATAAAGTTTATTCTATTCTATTCTATTCTCTTTATCTCTCCTCCTCTCTTCATGGTGTGTGTGCACCCACTGCCCTCAGATATGTTGCTGCAGCTGACTAATGACAAGCACGTGTGACTTCTGTCCTGTCCTGTCCTGTATGTGTCTGACAGACAGTGGACTGGGCTGAGATTCTGGCTACTCTGGAGGTGGACAGGACCGTCGAGGAGGTGGACTGGGCCCAGCCTGGGACCGCAGCAGGGTTCGCCATGTTGGAGTCCTTCATCGACCTCCGGCTCAAACACTTTGCCACCCACCGTAACGACCCCAACTCTGCTGCCCTCAGTCAGCTCTCCCCGTGGATCCGCTTCGGTCAGTGGAGAAACCTTTTTTGTCACTTGCGTCCTCACAATGACTGGTACACCACATCCTATGACATGCACACATTCCTTGTGTTGCACACTGTGTGTTGTAGCCCTTATCCTCACCATGCTCTTCTCTAACATGTCGTGAGCTTAGAATCATAAGGTTCTATCTCCGTTTAGGGCAGTTCAGAGATATTGAGCGTCAAAGTTTTTACATTCCATTATGTTCTGTGAGATGGAACCTTTGTATTTTATTAATTACTAACTCAAAAATGTGAACATTTTAAAATATAACACCACACAGGCATTAATAAACACCTAATGGATCAGATTATGTAAAAAAAACTCAATTTTGACAAAAAATGGAGATAGAACCTTATTATGTCCTTCTGCTCTCCCCAGGGCACTTGTCAGCCCAGCGTGTGATACTCCAAGTCAAGCGGAGCGACAGTCGTGCCGGGCCGTCCGTGTCCTCCTTCACTGAGGAGCTGCTGGTACGCAGAGAGCTGACGGACAACTTCTGCTTCTACAACAAGAACTATGACAGCGTCAAGGGTGAGTGAGGCGCACTGGCGGACTCAGGGGGGGGCAGGGGGGGCGAACGCCCCTCCTGGTGCCCCCACAGTTGAAAAACATCTCTCTTAAGTGCCCTTTTGAGTGGCAAAATTAGAGGATGTGCCCTATTGGTGCCCCTCCAATGGTCTAAATTTGACCATGTGCCCCCACAGTTGAAAAACGTCGCACTAAAGTGCCCTTTTGAGTGGCAAAATTAGAGGATGTGCCCTACTGGCTGCCCTTCCAATGGTCTAAACTTGACCATGTGCACTGATGGGGTCCCATGTTGTGTAGTAGGTGGCCTTTTTTTCTTTTCGCCCCCCCTGCCCCCCAGTGCGTTTCTCAGAGGACGTTTCATATGCGTCATTATACAATCATATGCATTCTCATAAATACAGTGCAGTAGTAGTGGTAAATGTATACATATTATAGGTATTTCCACACAAGAAAAAGTTCTAAATGTAGCCTAACTATTAACCATAATAACCTAATAAAACCAATAATTAGGCGCACATTAATGTTGACTCACCTAATGAGAAGGCTGATGTTGCATGGCAGACACCACAGGGCTCGACATTAAGGCTTGTCCGCGTGCCTGTCCCAAAAAATCCCAATGCTAAATGTTCAGTGCTATACTTTCTCCAAACCTTTCTTTTTTTGTTTCACGGGCGGGACATCACTTGTACCAATGTACCAATGGCTTCTTTCTTTTTCAGTGTGCCTGATGAGTTAATCTAAAAATGTACAGGTCAATCGCGGTCCGACTTGGGTGATCAATGAATGTAGCGTGTACATGATGAATTTTTGAAGGTTTTAAAGAAAAAAATACCATGAAATGATATGACATGGAATTGTAATTCAAGTTCTGTACTTGACCCAGGTGCCAACGAGTGGGCACAGAAGACCTTAAAAGATCACGCCAAAGACCCCAGGCCTTACGTCTACACTCGAGAGCAGTTGGCGAAAGCCAAGACGCACGACAAGCTGTGGAATGCCGCCCAGGTAAAGAAGCACTGACCTTCTCAACTCTCTGACTCTCACAAGCCAAACCTGATTTAGATTTGTGTCTTATACACAGAGTGACAACCACCCCAACCATACCATTTGTGTAGGTTAAAACATGTTATGCCACCCCCCACCACCATGTAAAAACATGAGCAGAGAGCCAATGGTCTGTTCAAATGGTGATGTAAATGTGCGATGCTATGTACATTGTTAATGTGCAAATAAACCCCATATTTTTGCTTGGTTCCTTCTCTAGTACCAGGTGGTCACTGAGGGGAAGATGCATGGGTTTATGAGGATGTACTGGGCCAAGAAGATCCTGGAGTGGACCGCCTCACCAGAGGAGGCGCTGTCCATTGCCATCTACCTGAACGACCGATACCAGCTAGACGGGCAGGACCCCAATGGATTCGTAGGCAAGTGACACACCAAAAGGGTTTCTCCGGAGCCCCCCTGGGGTCACATGGTAGAAAAAAAATATTTGATGTGTGAATCCGTTCCCTCTGTTTAGTAATTTGTGACACAGCCCAATGAAAAGGGCTACCTGTAGGCGAAATCATTTTTCAGTTTTTTACATGCTTAAACTACAGATTGTAAGCTTTCAAATGATGCATCATACATTGAAATCGGAAACAAATTGAAGACGACATGAGTATTTGAAAGTTGCTACACCGGAAATCACTAAGCACAGAAAATCCCCATCAAAGATAATGAATCCCCATCAAACAACAAGAAACGAAGTCATTGTGTTATAGATTACACTTATTTAATGAACGTAAAACTGTTCGGAAAAATAACGAGTGGGTACTTCACATCTTCGAGTTGAATGTTAGCTAAAAAAACGAAAATTTGAAGAAAAAAAAAAAAACTTTAAAGACGAATTTGACGTCTTTCTCATTTCCGAGAGGTGTCCAGAAACACCAGGAGCAGTCACATTTGTTAGGGTTAGGGTTAGGGTTAGGGTTAGGCCCTACGAGCCAAAACGATCGCAAGGATTCTAGCCCTAACCTAACCCTAATCCTTGCGATCGTTCTGGCTCGTAGGGCCTAACCCTAACCCTAACCCTAACGAATTACTCAACAGAGGGAACGGATTCACACATCAAATACTTCTTTTCTACCATGTGACCCCAGAAGGGGCTCTGTACTAATCCTTGACTAAAAAGCATGTTCAACATACAACGTTCATGTTCAATAGAAATATTCCAGCCCTAGTTCAGGACTAAAATCACAGTTTTTAAGGAAGTGTGATCTTAGTGACCTCATGTCCATCCAGGTTAGTCACTCATTCTTACTAGCATCTGTTTTTCGTAATGTTATTATGATATTGATGTTAGGAAGTTATTGCATAACATAGGTGTGATCAAGTCTTGTCTGTCAGTGTTATACTGTATCTGTACTTAGTTTTTGTCATGTGGCGACCGGAAACCCCTATTGGTGTATTTGGTCATTGCACTCAGTGTCACCCCCTGTGTATTCGGTTGTTAAGTCTGACGTCAAACATGACGTTTAGCAATTTCCGGGTCCAAACCAGAAATTCCCTGCACCAGAGTACCAGTGAACTACAGCGGTAGCATGACAGTTCAATCGTTTTTTATACAACAAGGGACGCAGCACTTTCCCGTTCTTCCCATATTTGTCAGCGTCTTTGAGGTTCGGAAAAGCGCTATATAAATATAATGAATTATTATTATTACTGAGGCATTTCGAAGACAGTGCCTCAGCCAACGTTGGACCCGGAAACACGTCACGACTTAACAACCGCATTGTGTCTTGTGGAACTTAATTTTGTTGCAACACTAATTGCCCCATGTGGGATAAGTAAAGTCAAACTCTCCCTCTCGGTCTCTCTGTAGGTTGCATGTGGTCCATCTGTGGGATCCATGACCGGGGTTGGGCGGAGAGGCCCATATTTGGGAAGATCCGTTACATGAACTACGCTGGCTGCACCCGCAAGTTTGATGTGGCCCAATTCGAGAGGAAGTACTGTCCCAAAGACCAGTAAGGCAAAGAGAAGTGTCTAGAAGGAGGATGAGGAAAAACTCACTCAGGATGTCAGAGCATTCAGATACCTCTTCACAACCGTCCGTAACAGACTTTTAGCTATGGCTAGCTTCAGCCACAGCCTAATGCTGCTAGTGATTTAGTGATTTCAGGAATCCATTTCCAGAATGGGTTAGTTTTATGTAACTATATGGACTGCAAGAGCTGTGGACGTTACATGGTAATCAACAGGCTAAAAGGTCATATGTAATATGTTTATTATATCTAAATGACTAAGCAAATGATGTTTACAGTACATGTTATTGAATACAGGTGTGCTTTATTGACATTGCTGATAGTTTCCTGGTTAGTCCAGAATATGACTGACAGACCTGTCTACCTCCTCCTTGTCGAGCTCCTTGAATTTACCTCACTCTTAGTACAGTGACCTGCATTTACATTTTGTACTGTACTATTTTCCTTTATTATTATTTCTCTTTTGTATTTGTGCTCCCCCTGTTATAGATTTGTTAATATGTTGTGTTTTAGCTGTTGTTTTCATATCACTGGAGAAATATTATACTTTGTATAACAAATACATACAAAGCATAAAACCTTGTTTTGCCCAATAAAGTTTCAAATAGTTTTTCTGTGGTCAAGAGAGTATTCTCATTGTGGACCATACAAGTATCATAATCTCACTTCATTTCATTTGAAAAGATAGTTTCTAGATAGTCATTACAACAATAAGCGTTCATAAGGTGCATACTGCATGCTCTCCTCCCATCTTGTGGAGAGGGACAAACAGTGCTAGCAATGATATGCATACTACAATGACAATTCCACAGTATCATTGTTGTTTTTGTTGTCATTAAGGGGGTCATACATTTTGGAGGCTGGAGGTTATTGAATTAATCTGTACTGTATGCAGTCTAAACTCAGTCCTCTGCTTCTATGGTCTCTTGCTACCAGACTGCTATCAGGGTTGTTTATCTTATACAGGGAACCGTCTTGGTTGTGTATCCTTCCCACATCTCACACCGGCCATTCAGATAAATATTATTCATAAACATGTTGCCAAGCGGGGGGTATTCTTCAAGATATAATTTACATGAACCCTATTCAGTTACACCAAAGTTACACTGATGGCCATGTGAGTAAAGAAAAAAATATATATTTTCACTCGATCAAATTTCAGGACCCTCCTTTCAAGACTTTTCCTAGATATGTGCGTTCTACCACCCAGTATCCTTACATTTTCAAAATCACATCAGGATGAGCTAGTATAAAGCTATTTTGCAGTGTTTCTGTGTAGGAAGCAGGCTAATTTACAAGCGGCCAACTAGTGGTCGCTGTGTGTGAATAGCAGCTTGAGCATTGTAAAGAGGGCGGCTCTTTTAGTAGGTAAAAAAAGCATGGCTGTTCTAGTGTTAAGGACATTTGGAGTGAACGTTCACCCTAGTGGGGCCTCTCTACCTGGATAGCTAAAGTGCATACTGTGCTTCTCACCCATTTACCTTTGCTCACCAGTCAGTGCTGCTACTCACAGAATAGCAAATAGCTAATTACTTTGGAAAGAATGCAGTGGTGCCTCTAGTTCACACAAAAACCAGTGGTGTGTATAGAATCTATTTACCTCACTAAGTGGTTTTTGATTAAGGTCATTATAAATACAATTATCCAGACATGATAACAGGAGGACACTTAAAAGGTAAATGATTTACACAATCCATGTGACACATGAACTTTTGTTTTTCTGTTATCTGGACAAACTGATAATAGTGTAAATGTGTGTGTGTGTGTGTGTGTGTGTGTGTGTGTGAAGATGCTTTCTTTCTGTTTAAATCTGTTCTGTCACTCCAGTCTGAGTAGCATGACCACACCATAGCAGCCGTTTGACATTGACGAGTGCTGCTGAGTCTCAAAGTAGCTTTTTACACTCTGAATCTGTCAATCTCTCAGTGACGCTCTGCTTGAGAGAGAAGGGGAGCACGCCCAGTATGGAGGTCGGAGCAGGGAAGGCCAGGACGGCCATGAACGTTTGAACAAGAGAAATAGCCTCACGCTGTAATGTTGCCTCACGTATCATCAGGATCATAGACTCTTTACTCTGCCTCTTCAAAGGACACAGCTGCTGTTGAATAGAGACTAGAGAATATACTGTATATAAGTATTCTTATATGGGGCGGCTGTGGCGCATGAGGTAGAGTCTCCGTCTAATGATCACAAGGTTGGCAGATCGGCGGTTCGAGTCCCGGCTGGCCACATGTCGAAGTGTCCTTGGGCAAGACACTGAACCCCAAAATTGCTCCCAGTGAGCGGGCCGGTGCCTTGCATGGCAGCTTACCGCCGTTGGTGTGTGAATGGGTGAATGAGAGGCCGTTGTAAAGCGCTTTGCAGCAGCTTTGGAGCAGCAAAAAAGGCGCTATATAAGTGCAGTCCATTTACCATTTACCAACTACAAGGATCTCCAATACAACAGGCTTTGTAGGAAACTTCCACTGTCACAAAGGTGCACCTCAGGTCATTGTCCTCAGTGTTTTTGTGTCAATTTTTGCACAATTGGATGGGAGGAAGTTGGTGGATTAGGTTTTTCCACTCATTTAAATTGTTTGTGTTTTGTTTGTTTGCGTATCACTGAATCATCCCTCTGTTCCGCTCTCTCCAACACTTGTGCTGACAAACGTACACTCACACCCACCCACACACTCTCACACACACACACACACACACACACACACACACACACACACACACACACACACACACACTCACACCTACCCACACACCCCATCCAACTCGAAAAAATAAAGTTGAGTATAATACTTCACAATAACTTCATGTACTGTACATTCAAACATTCAAATAACTAAATATTATCCCTCTATACACCAGAGAGTGTAACTGTGGGTGGCACATTTTCAGCTTCAATCAAATAGATTCACTGCAGGGCTCATTGTGGGGGTCAGTTTGATAAAAAGGCCTAAATGGAGACTATAATCAAAGGTCTGTGAGCATTATTGATCAGCCCATACATATTTTTCTTTCTTTTTTAGGTAACTATAGTGAGAGGATTGACAGATTTTCTCTCATCCAACGGGGAAGATACTTTGGGTGTTTCTAGCCTAAAGACAAAGGGTTGAGTGAAAGGCTAAGGTGCTCAAAGCAATTTTCGAAAGAATAATCCATATTTATGACAACAGAAAGAAATGTCAAAAGCTACCATGAAAGAAAGCGGAAATAAGATCATTGTATTGATGCACAAAGAATTCCTTAACCAAATGGAACATGGTGAGATCCACTGACAAATGTGCTTTGGGGGTATTGTACGGTCGGTCGGTAATGTCCTATATATATTCCTCCCACATGTCTTTATCCTATCCTTTTGTGGTTTATTTGTCCAGTTTAATAACCGCAGCACTATCTTCTCCAATTGGTCATGTTTTGACTTTTCATAATGGTGGGGTAGATTTATGTTCTCTATCGATGGGCTGGTTATGGGAAAAGCATGATAGCAGATAAACAAAAACATCCTCTCTGAAGTAGGCATAACATCCTTTCCACCACTGATGGAAGTCATTGACCTAGGGTGTCATGTCATGAGAATGAGCGTCATTATCTGCCTTTGTAAGATATAGCCTAGCCTATACACATCTCCATTGTGCCCTTGTTACGTCCACCCCCAGGTGGTCTTACTAGGGAGAGGTAGAGAGAGAGAGAGAGAGGGAGAGAGAGAGAGGGAGAGAGGGAGAGAGGGAGAGAGGGAGAGAGAGAGAGGGAGAGAGAAAGAGAGGGAGAGAGAGAGAGGGAGAGAGAGAGAGAGAGAGAGAGAGAGAGAGACAGAGAGAGAGAGAGACAGAGACAGAGAGAGAGAGAGGGAGAGAGAGAGAGAGAGGAACGTAACAGCCTGAGTGAAGACCCGCCCGCCTTAAGAACCCTGTACAGTAACGTGGTGCTCCAAATCAACACACCAACAGTCATTTAGACCTTTAAGGTACTGTACCCCTACTATACCCCTCTACCCATAGTATCTACACAATAATTCAAAGCCCTAAGCCATAATCATCTCTTATTCAAGTAGTGTATTTTTCTGTAAGTAAAACTTCTTGCAGTGGCATGCAACACAACAAATAACACATTACTACACGTTATAGCCCCAAGACAAAGAAACAAACAAAAACTAATATAACAGTAAATTACATTACATTTGGCTCTGACATGGGAGTGATTTCTTTTTATGGTTAATATTTTATATTGAATTTCACAGAGACATGTTCACAACAGGACATAACGACAACAACTAGTATCCGTGGGGGAGGTTATTGTCCCATGTAAGAGTAGAAAACTAGTTTTGCACTTCGTTATGCAGTACATTGTCCATAAACAATAACAGAGAATGTTCTTTCTCTTTTTTATTTTTTAAACAAACTAACAAACAAAAAAACAATGTCACATATCAGAAATAAACAGAAAAGAAAATGACACAACAAATGCCATAATATATGGGGGGATCACCCCCATCGGAGACAACATCCAAGTCTTACAGTCCTAGACACAGCGGCATCACAAACACCAACACAGTAAATAATATTGTGACCCGTACATTACAGATCTGTTACACATTAGTCTTGTGTACTTTAGGAGTGATTTCTGAATGCAGTGTGTCTATCTAGCAATAGATGGCGCCTGCACACCACAAGTGAATGAAATTATGTGATTAAGCTACAGTCTTGTGAAGAAATTAGGACACAGCATTAAATATTTGGTTATTTTTTAATAAGTATGGACATATCAATACTTGGTCTTCTTTTAAACAATATCTATAGATAAAGATGATGTAGTTGAGCCAAAAACAATGAAAATGTAACTTATTTAACAACAAATGAACAAAGATGCCAATTCCTGCTGAGGTAAAACTAGTTAGGACACCCTATGCCCTCATAGCTGGTACTGCCCCCTTTGGCTGAAATAATCATAATATGATTATTATATAATCAAAATATCAGTTAGACATTTCCTATAGCTGTCTACCAGTCTCTGACATCGACTGGGAGAATGTTTTTCCCATGCAGAATTCTTTCAGCTGTGTGATGTTTTTGAGTAGTGTCTTGCATGCACAGCCCGTTTCAAATCACTCCACATTGGTATTAAGATCTGGGCTTTGACTTTGCCATTCCAGAACTCCATTTCTTTCTTTGTCTTGCCATTCCATGGTGGATATACTGGAATGTTTTGGGTCATTGTCATGTTGCGTGGTCCACATCCGCTTCAGCTTCAAATGTGGACGCTCTCACATTTTCCTCCAGCACCCTCTGATGCCATAAAGACTTCATAGTGGACTCTTCTATGACGGTGAGCTGGCCAGGCCCTGCTGCAGCAAAGCAGCCCCAAACCAGGACATTTCCACCCCCATGCTTCACAGTTGGTATGTGGTTCTTGTGCTCAAATGCTGTCTTTGGTTTGAGCCAAACATGTCTTCTGTTACTGTGCCCAAATAATTTAACTTTGGATTCATCTGTCCAAAGCACATTGTTCCAGAAGTCCTGGTGTTTGTCTAGGTGTTCTCTGGCAAACTGTAGTCTTGCCCTGATGTTGTTGTTTTTTACAGCAAGGGTTTCCTCCTTGCACACCTCCCATGAAAATCAAACTTGCGCAGTCTCTTGCTGATGGCAGATCCATGTACTTTGACATCAACTGTGGCAAGAGCTCCCTGTAGGCCCTGTGATAACCTTTTAGGATTGTTGGAGACTTCTTTAAGCATCATGCGGTCTGCTCTGGGGCTGAACTTGCTAGGACGGCCTGACCTGGCCAGGTTGAAATGTTCTCCACTTGTACATTATTTTCTGGACAGTGGAATGATTTCTAATTCTTTGAGATCTTTTTAAATCTCTTCCCAGACTCATACGCATCTACTGCCATCTTTCTGAAGGCCTCAGACAGCTCTTTTCAAACTCACTTCAACAATCAAGAGCAAACCGAACTAAATACCTGAGGTTTTCAGTCCTCTCTAACAATGTTCTAATCATTTGCACCTGGGGGGTATTCCACGTACATTGATTAGTATATTTGCGATTAAAAAGGAAAGCCTTGTTCAGGCAACTCCTGATTGGGATTCAAGCCTCAAGTGATTCCTCGAATGAGAATCAGGCTTGTGTCATCAATGTTCACACAAGCCCGAATTGGAAATTCTCGATTTGTGACTCGGGACTTAGGGGCATCAACACCCTCAGATGTGCTTACTCATCCTGAGGGAGACGTCCCAGTCATCCACTCATAAGTACATGAGCTTTTCTTAAGGCACTTGACTCATGCATACAGGGCATCTGGCTCTCCCTGACCTCTCCTAAACATTTAGACAGACAGACATACTGTACATACAAACATACACACATACATACAGACAGACAGACAGACTGACAGACTGACATACATACTGTACAAACATACAGACAGACTGTACAGACATACATACATACATACATACATACATACATACAGTACATACATACAGTACTCCCCACAACTCTTCTCTTTTGGGAGTCCTGTCGGCTGACGAATCAGGCTGAGGAGTTATGTAAACATAGCATTACGAAGCAGTGGAGGTCCATAATTGTTACTAGCTGGTGGTGAGCCACAAGTGAACGAGGCCGAAACTCAGCAGAAAACTGAAAGGGCCAAGTTTATCTAAATTCCCATACATACTACGCTTAGTAATGGAAAAACACTCCGAAAAAATGCCATTTCAAATAGACCCCCAATGTAATCCACAGTCCACCGAGGCCCACTTAATCAATGCTATAGACATGTGCATGGAGGAGGAACAGTCTCCGAATGGAAGCAGAGTTCTGAGTCAGCTCACAGGAGATTATAAAGTAGGGGAATGAATAATGGAGGAGCAGAATGGTGGGAAAATAGCCGGAATCATCAATAACGCCTCTTGTGAATTACTCTGAGGGAAAAAAGACTCGACTACCCGAAAAAGATCACACTCCCTACATGGGAGTTTTTTTATTATTCTTTCTCTGTGTCTCGCTTTGTTTTTATCATCTGAATTAGCGGGGGCTTCGAGAGATGCACACAGGCAGCATACCACTCTGAAAAAGTGGGCGACAATAGCTAGCTAGTCCTCCTCCTCCCAAAACAAAGCCTCCATCTCCCATAGCAACAGAATGTTGAATGATGGGGAGGTGTCATTGGATGTGCTGACATTCTGGAAGGACTCAACTGCATCAGGTGAGACACTGACACTGACAGCTCCATAAATAATCCGGGTTCAGGATCATTCTCAATGAGGCACAACACATTGAGGTGTTCCAAGCATGTTGATTCATATTTCATAAAAACTGTGGGGCACTAATGTTGTAAAAAAATAAATAAAATAATAATTGAAAAACTCCAGTCTTGAAGCCTTCAGGCACCAACCAGTTCTTTCCCCATATGTATCATTAGTGTCTAGTAGGCAATGATGCACTAACTCCAATATCTCTCTTATCATTTCACCGCTAAAGTAGAGCCTAGTAGTCTATCTTGTTTTTTACCTTATTTCTCTAAAA
>NC_137682.1:3237565-3250065 GCF_963989245.1 Nansenia antarctica | reverse complement strand
CTTATAATTCTAACGTCACTAGGAACTGTGTCATATTCTTGGGTCCAGTGTCGTATAGAGAAGGGCGGTTAAAGAGCTCCGTCCATCAGTGCTTCTATAGAGGGTCTGACCCACGCCTGCTGGGAACTGAACTGTAGTTAATTAGTGCACAAAGCTGGGGGGACAAAAGGAGCGGAGGTTGGGGGGGGGGGCACAGAGGGTGTAAGAGGGGGGCCGGGGAGAGGGAGGGAGGGGGGGGCGAGCACAGAGGGTGTAAGAGGGGAGCCGGCGAGAGGGAGGGAGGGGGGCTGGGGAGAGGGAGGGGGGGGGGGAGCCGGGGGGGTAAGGAGTGTCTTGAGTCAGGGGGGGGGGGGAGTAGACAGATGAATTAGCAGTGTGAACAGCAGCCTTGTTTGAACCACCATGGGATTAATGTGAGCCGTGTCCTGCCTGCCGACACACACTACTGGAGACAGGGGAGGGACAAAGGAGAAGGAGAAGGAGGTCCAGTGTAATGGAGTTATAGTCAGAGAGAGAGAGGAGGACGGCGAAGGGAGAAGCTAAAGAGATATATCAGGACAGAACGTGACGTTAGAATTATAAGGTTCTATCTCAATTTTTGTCAAAATTGAGTTTTTTACATAATCTGATCCATTAGGTGTTTATTAATGCCTGTGTGGTGTTATTTTTTAAAAATTTTGACATTTTGGAGTTAGTAATTCATAAAATACAAAGGTTCCATCTCACAGAACATAATGGAATGTAAAAACTTTAACGCTCAATATCTCAGAACTGGCCTAAACGGAGATAGAACCTTATCATTCTAAGCTCACAATATAATAATAATAATAATAATAATAACAATAATAATAATAATAATAATAATAATAATAATAATAATAATAACAATGATGATGATGATGATGATGATGATGATGATGTGTCATACAACCCAACTATATACCTGAAAATGTGTCATTGCAGGAGAAGTAGAGAGAGGCTACTAATGTTGTTGTTTTTTCTTCTGTTGTAAGGAGCTTTTCTTTCCCAAACTGTAATTCAAATCACAGCAGGCTACTGTATCACTGTATCACTGTCTCACTGTCTCAGTCTCTCTAGACACGCACTAACCCGCGGGGAGGCGCTGTCGAGCCCATTCGCAAAAAGCTTGGAATTGACGTTCGTCAACGATTCATTATCCACTGTTCATTTGGTACCAACATTGATTAAGGGTTTTGAATTGGAATGCAGCTGAACTACCGTGGACCTTCTTCTTCTCTGTAAATGCTGGTCCCCCCTAAAAGCCCAATAAGTCCATTATGACATTATATATATATATATATATATATATTTTTTTTTTTCTCCCTAGCACCAGGGGAGCCCCCCTCCCAAATTTCGTTGTATGGTACCTGTACTATAGCAATGACAATAAAGACCATTCATTCATTCATTCATTCAAGTCCATTATGACATTCTCTGTGCGTCTCTCTGAAGGGGTGTGACTTGCATGTTCGTGGAGCAGGCAGCTGCTTCAGCCTATGTGCCCCCCGCCCAGCCCCCCTCTTCACCCTCCAGCCCCCCAGACAGACCCCCTCTCTGCTCGCTTCTCTCTGTCCCGATTGCCATTCCAACGTACACACTCCTTGGAGGAGCAACAGCCTACACGGAGTTAAGCGAAGTGGATTATCGACTTTTTGGATGGAAAGATTGGCTGTGTATTGGGGATATCGGGTATTGGCCGTAATGCGCGCCGAGCACATAGATAGATGCGCCTTTGGAGAATAATTGGGTAAAGCGCGTTTGATAAAGGCTTTAGAGAAAGGGCGCATTGTGCATTGTGATGGTCCGTAGTAGCCTCTCTTGTATTTTTCACGTCGGGGAATTATCAGATCCTTTGAATGGGAAAAACAGAAAGTGCTTGATCTTGATAACTGAAGGCGATTGGATTTGAGTAGGATGGATATTGTTATAGTTCCTTAGGCCTGTACTGTTCCAAGATATTATGAGAATTAAGAGAGCTGTGAAACGGTGAGAGTCCAGTCTGAACCCTTCATGTGGCACAGAGATCCTGGTTCTGGATCAGGACAATGGGTTGCTTGCTATGGGTATGCATCTGGGTGCTCCCCGTGGTACTGGCCGTGGAAGGTATGTGAAATCTGTTTTTATTATCGTTTATATTGCACTTTTCTTTCTTGAGATATGTATAGCCTATGTTTCTAAATAATCTGCAATAAATGGTAGGCTACCACGCACGGCGAAGGCAATACTGATTTGTTGAATGATCTCATGCAATGCAACGTAAAATGCAATATTTTGCACGACACATTGTGATTATAACGGTTATTTCGATTCTAATGCAACCTTTCTGCTGCTGGATGCTTTGCTTGGTTGAAAACGTCTGTATTTGCAATAGTTACAAATATATGAAAACAGTTAAAAGAACTCTTCTCATGTTGCCACAGGGTGTGCAAATGGTACTGATTGTTGTATCCTTATCAAGACTGTTACTCTTACAGTGTGTCATTGTAATGTGTAATGTGGATACTGTTAAATGCATCTGGAAGTTGAGTGTTTATGTGCTTTTTCTTCTATTACTGATCATTAAAAACGCACACAGCAACAGTTTGGTAGCCTTCAGCACCAAATACAGGCATACATTAACATTCTCTGCCCTCCTCTGTGTGTGTTGAAGATATCACACCCTTATGTCATTGCAGCAGTGGCTGTGTTGCTGTTGTTAAGTCCTCTGTTCTCTGTTGTCATTCACACCTAACTAGCTGAATATGCCCTCCTCTTCCACTTCAGTATGAATGACCAAGGCCTTTATAGTTCCATGCAGCTATGCACCCATGGATGTCAGGAACTAGTTCTCACTACACCACTGGTGGACTCAGGATTTTTTTTTTTTTTCAACCCACGGTTGAAAAACGTCTCTCTTAAGTGCCCCTTTGAGTGGCAAAAATGCCCTTTTGAGTGACGAAAATGAGAGGACGTGCCCTATTGGTGCCCCTCCAATGGTCTAAATTTGACCATGTGTTTTGACCACAGTTGAAAAACGTCGCACTAAAGTGCCCTGTTGAGTGGCAAAATTAGAGGATGTGCCCTATTGGCTGCCCTTCCAATGGTCTAAACTTGACCGTGTGCACTGATGGGGTCCCATGTTGTGCAGTAGGTGCCCTTTTTTTCTTTTCGCCCCCCCTGCCCTTCAAACAGCCTGAGTCCACCACTGCACTACACTGACACAGATGGGAAAGCTACATTCGTACCACATGATGAATACACAAATTTCACATAAAGGAAACAAGTATGTTAAAAACTAACAGCAAGTACACCGGTAACAGGAAATGATACACGTCCTAATTCAATTACATTTTAAATACCTAATTTCCCACAAGGGACAACTGAAGGCACAGACGGTAGTACAGGTACAGTTACCAGCCAATTGATGGCAACATGTGATACATGCAGAATGACACGTGTGATCATTGAATGAATAGAGGGTCAATGGTTGGCAAGCAATATGTTTTCCCTCTGTGTAACTATTTCATTAGGGAGGAGCCCACACCGGCCGCACCAAGGCAACTTCATCCACCCAGGGCTGCTCCTCTCTCTCTTCTCTGTAGTTACTGTTCTCGCTTTCTGTTCTCGCCCGTCCCCCTCCCTCCCTCTCTGCCTTTCTGCCTCCCTGCCTGCCATGCCGTAGTTCCCTGTGTACAATCTGCTTCTGCTGGACCGCGGCCAGCCTGATCCCTCATCAATTCTGGTGTCAGCAACTAAATCAATGCGGTGGCAGCAGCCCTCCCTGGTCCCCCCTGGGCTCTCATGGCCTGATGATCAGCTAGTTTCCAAACCAACAACTTCTCAGCCGTCACTCAACAGAAACACACAACCACAACACAACAGTGGATGTTGGCTAATGTTTGTCCTCTGAGGATAGGTTGGAGGGCAGACGTATCAGCGTCGGGGGGGCTTGGGCTTGGGGCCCTTTCAGTTGATTCATTTTCCATAATTTGAAAATGAGATGAATTTTTATATTCATAATAATATTTCTAATATATAATAATATAATACTACTACTAATAATAATAATATTGTATTTGCCATGCAATCAACTTGTCAATCAATTGTTGGAATTTGGTATGTTTTGCTCTAGGCACAGGGTCAGAGGTCAGCCATAGTCGGCGCCCCTGCAGCAATTAAGGGATTAAGTGCCTTGCTCAAGGGCACATGCAGCTCCCTCCTGAAGCGGGGATCGAAGCTTCCGATAGCTAGCCGCCGGCCTCTCTAGCCACTAGGCTACCTACCACCGCCCCATTTGAACAAGTGAATAGAAAATTACCCTCTATTTTTCAGTTAAGAGCCTAAGAGTTGAAATGGAAATGACCCCAACCGTAGACAACAATCCTTTGGTTCATCCATTGCTTTAGCTCCTTTCACTGTAATTCTGTTTGCTTGTGCTATTTGGAAAAGGTCAGTGATATGGTCCATAACTAATTACTCAAAAAACCATCTATAGCAGCTGATATGCATGATTGAAGAAGCTAACGCCATTCATATTAAGTTATTTCTGCACGTACAGGCCTGTATGATTACATAGGAGCATTTCCATATCAATGGCGGGCTTATTTGCCCTCTCCAGATATTATAATGTAAATATGAATAGTTCTCAATTGAATCATCAGGAGCAGATGCAAAACAGCCCAAAGCAGATATTGAATTAGGTCAGATTGACTTCGTAACGTTAGAATTATAAGGTTCTATCTCCATTTTTGTCAAAATTGAGTTTTTTACATACTCTGATCCATTAGGTGTTTATTAATGCCTGTGTGGTGTTATTTTTTTAAATGTTGACATTTTGGAGTTAGTAATGAATAGAATACAAAGGTTCCATCTCACAAAACATAATGGAATGTCAAAACTTTGACGCTCAATATCTCTGAACTACCCGAAACGGAGATAGAACCTTATAATTCTAAGCTCACGTTAAAGCTGTTCACAATGCTTCAAACACAAATGAGTAAGTAAGTAAGTAAAGCTTTATTTATATAGCACCTTTCATACAAGAAATGCAGCTCAAAGTGCTTTACAACAGGAATAAGAACATAAAGGGCCGGTTTCAGAGACAAGGCTTAAGCCTAGTCCTAGATTAAAAAACATCTTCAATGGAGATTTTACATTGAAAGTGTGATTTAGTCCAGGACTAGGCTTAAGCCTTGTCTCTGAAACCGGCCCAAAGTGAATAAAAAACATATATAAAAACATATACAAGCATAGAATGAATATAAAAACAGGGGAAAAAACAGTAAAAAGAAAAGGTAAAGATCTAACTTTCCATATCCCTTTCATCTCCCTACCTTACACAGTATTTCTGTACTTCCCACTGGCTTTCCACCAGCACCACACAAAACAATCAGTTTTTGGAAAAGGTCTGTCTCAGTCTCTGTGGACGTTCTCAGTCTCTGTGTACGTTCTCAGTCTCTGTATACGTTCTCAGTCTCTGTGTACGTTCTCAGTCTCTGTGTACGTTCTCAGTCTCTGTATACGTTCTCAGTCTCTGTGTACGTACGATTAATAATGGGGAGTCATATTGTCACGGCCAGGCTCATGACCATGACAAAAGACGGGAGACACACACACGATCTTAAAGTAATGAAAATAAACGTTTTATTATAAACTAAATGAGGCTAATAACAATAATAAGATGAGGTGTGGTAGTCAGTAAATCAGTGGTGTAATGTGAGTGTAGTGGAAAGTGGTGAGGTGAGTGTTGCATGGTGTGAAACAAGGAACAAACAAATAAGATAGAAAATAATGGTGCCTAGAAGGGGGCCTCCATACTGAGGCCTGCATGGGTCTCTTATGCCCTGGATCCTGGAACCAGGTGGGGCACAATCAGCTGTCCACCAGCTGACCTGCATTCTACTGATTACGGTAGTAACCCTGTCCAGCAGGAGGCCTCTCTGCAGACAGGGAAACAGATATTAGTACAGGCCAGGACAATATATGGGGCCAGGGCCGTCACAATATACACAAATACCATATGCATCCCCTAGAAAGGTTTGGGTTAACACACAAAAAAGGTTTTTCAGAACTAGCTGTGTGTGTATCTTCTATGCAAGTATTTGATCATGCACAAATCAGTAGAGATGACATTGCATCTTACATATTTAATATATTTGCTTGTTGGATGTGTGTGTGTGTCAGATTAATATGTGGAGAGGGATTCCTTTTCGTAGCGTACCCGTTTCACAAAGTGAATAAAACATTAGCGTGTGTGTGTGTGTGTGTGTGCATGTTTGTATGTATGTACTCCCATAACAGTGAGAAGAAGACAGAGTTATGGCGAGTGTTTTTGCTATTGTAAATCCCACCAGTTGTGATACTATATGCTCAACAAATTCCCTTAGAAGCATTTTTTTTTTTTTTTACCCTGAGCTAGGCTCCTCCAACACTACTGCCGTTTTATGAGGACATATAGCAGCTAGGGGATTAAACTGGTACATGTAAACAGAGGGAGTTTTACACTAGTTTCAATCAAAACTGGTTTCAGCAGGGAATCAGATGTCAGCAACAACAGTGGTCCCTCTCATGCTGCACAGCGAGGGAAGGCATGTTTGAATTATTTGTATTTGATCCTCTTGATTATTCTAAACATAATTCATGTGTGTATGGCCTATGGACATATTAGCCTACCACTATGGGCTAATGTGCTTTGTGTGGTAGAGTGCGTACCGTACTGAAGTACTCTGTGCTCTTCATAGGCAAAGCCCTGTTAAATAAGCATCAGTGAGGAGGTCTACAGAGACTTAAGTTTGAGTAGCCTTCATGTTGCCTCCAGGCATGCGGAGCGATAGATCTGACTTCCAAGAAGCAGTGAGTCTGAATCCCGAGATCAAAGCCTGTTGAATGTGGAGGAGAGAGAGACAGATATCCAATGCTCTCTTCTACCTCATAAAGGATGAATCTGCATTGGCATTTATTTCAATACTCATTTAAATCAACCCTCTCATCACTACAGGCATGCTTGTAATTGGTGCAGCAGCATCCATAGCAGTGGCGGACTCAGGCTGTTTGAAGGGCAGGGGGGGCGAAAAGAAAAAAAGGGCACCTACTGCACAACATGGGACCCCATCAGTGCACATGGTCAAGTTTAGACCATTGGAAGGGCAGCCAATAGGGCACATCCTCTAATTTTGCCACTCAAAAGGGCACTTAGGTATGACGTTTTTCAACTGTGGGGGCACATGGTTAAGTTTAGACCATTGGAGGGGCACCAATAGGGCACGTCCTCTCATTTTCGCCACTCAAAAGGGCACTTAAGAGAGACGTTTTTCAACCGTGGGGGCACCAGGAGGGGCGGTCGCCCCCCCTGCCCCCCCCCCCCCCCCCCCCTGAGTCCGCCAGTGCTCCATAGCCTTGGAACTGTAGCAATACTTCCTCTTTGAATGAATGAATCGTTTAATGACCACACAACCTAGGTCGGTGGAATTTGTTTTTTCGGTACAGGTGGAAAAAGCTCAATACAGCAACACATAATGTCCAAAACATACACACATTGCACATAACTATCACATGGACATGCACACACATAACCACAAGACAAGAACATAGTCAATATTTACAATTTATAAAGTGCAGTACATCTGGCAGGGTTAGGGTTAGTGCAGTCAACTTTGTCAACTAAGAAGATGTAAGACACATGGACAACGATGTTTATAGATGTTTTTCTCTCTCTTTTTTTTTTTTTGCGTAACCCTTCTTCTCACCTTGTTGAGAAGTCATAGACAGACAGGGAGGTGAAGACAAGACACCGGAGTCACCTGTTGTTGCCAGGAACAAACAGATCACAATCTCTTGACTCTCACACAGTGACCTGTGAGAAAGGTCATCGTTGAATGAATGAATGAATGAATGAATGAATGAATGGACTTTATTGTCATTGCTACAGTACAGGTACCAAACAACGAAATTTAGGAGGGGTGGCTCCCCTGGTGTTAGGAAAGGGAAGAAAAAAAACACTTTTAAAAAAATCACAAGAAGGGAAGGAGCTGGTTTACATAAATAAAGGCTATGTACACAATCCACTGTACTATACTGTACAGATAGACGACTAGGGTTGTCATATTGCACAATAGTATTATTTCACATTTAAATTTATTTAAAGTGTCGCAGTTTGCAGGCTTGAAATGTACATGTCTGTGCCTCAGCACTACACCTGATTTTTTCAGTCCAGCAGCTGCCATCAGACTGTCCAGGGCCCAGAACTTAGGTCTTTGCTGTGTTCAGGGCCTGGATGGTTCTCTGTGAGAGAAGAAATTACCAGTAATAGCTCAGCCCTGGAGGGTGCTGTGATTGATTGCAGTATTGCATAGAAATAAATGTCTGAAATTCAATCAAAAGATGATTTCTCTTCTCCAGGAAGATGAGTACATTTCCTCATCTTAACATCTTCTCATCTTTAATCAAAGAGGATATCAGGACACTTCCCAGAAGGAAAAACAATTTTCTTTCACCATTACCATTTCATTTGATGTGAAACGCCCCTTAATTACGAGGTGTCACAGTTGTTTCATGACAGATTGTCTGTCTTCAGGGTTTCTTCCGTATGTGTGTGAGAGGGGTTGTGTGTGTGTGTGGAGCACTTATACCACAACTGTTATTCTTTCTTGCAGAAAATAATAGTCCTCTGTTCTGTGTGGTCTTTATGTTTTCCAAATGGTATAGTTTTTTATTTTCCTGACCACTTAATAGTCATTAAGTCATTGTTTGTTACAATAGTCCTTTGGGTCTAACCCTCCTGTTCTTGATTTGCAGAGACGCTAATGGACAGCAAGTGGGCAACCACAGAACTGGCCTGGACCACATTTCCAGAGAGTGGGGTGAGTGTGTGTGTGTGTGCGTGTGTGTGTGTGTGTGTGTGTGTGTGCGTGTTTCTGTGTGTGTGTGTGCGTGTTTCTGTGTGTGTGTGTGTGTGTGTGTGTGTGTGTGTGCGCGCGTGCGTGTGTGTGTGTGTGTGCGTGTGTGTACGTGTGTGTGTGTGTGTGTGTGTGTGTGTGTCTATTTGTGTTTTGAATTTGCTACACTTTCTATTAGCCTTGTGTTCCAGTTTAACAACAGCATTTGTTCCATTTGCTCACTGCTCCCCCCCTGACTTAAACGACCCACCTCCCACTGCTTTATACCTTTGTTTACGCACTCACTGTTTGTTTTCTTGGTTACTAAAAGCAAATGAGAAACATAAGATGCAGATTGACTGAGATTTCAGTTTCTCTTAAGAATCCCAAACAAAATTGGGAAAATTCTACACAAGTAGAAGCCTCTTTCTCACTAACAAAAAACTGCTACTTCTTTCAGTACAGATACAGGCTTATAGGCAAATTACAGTAGGCCTAAGGAACGGTGAGAAAATAAAACACCATGAATTTGACCCCAAGGCTAACAGCCTGACAGACCTCCCCCCACTCGCGGCCAGTGTAATTTGTCTTTCCTACGTGAGGCGCAAAGTCAGTCAATGGAAACCCGTGGGTTGCCATGGAAACAATCTTTAGCAGTCCAGGCTTTTCTCCAGGCTCCAGGCACGCTGGATGTCTTTGCACCCAAGAAGTCATACGTCACGAGGGCCGAGACGTCTCCTCCCCTAATGCATGACAGGCCCATATGTTCTGTCCCGGCAATTATCATTTTGTGAGGTGCTGCCATGGGGACATGTTGCTGGTGATTTATGGTCTAAGAGACTCCTAGTCTCGTCACTTGAGAATGAATTGCAAAGGTTACTCCACGACATTGAGTTATATGCATTATTTGTATGCCCAGTTGTAAAATAATACATTTTTGTATTAAACAACGTTTGTTTATTTAGAAATTTTATTATTTAGTTTTTGTAGACGACTTACAATCAAAAGATTGACTTTTTTTTTTCAAGGAGGAAAAGAAAGGTTAGTTCCTCTTAGACAAACATTTTGGTATCCTGGAAAACATGTACGTCTATCACAAATGGAATATTTTGTAGTGTAATAGATAACACTTCAGTAAAATGAACTAGAGCAGACCAAATCGTTTTTTTTCCGTTGACTGTAGGGATTAGGGAACCGTGTCGTCATTAGGCCGTTGTAGAAGCAAAGTGCTGTGAAAGGATTCCTTGACTCTCCCAACTCAATGAGGTATACAGAGCGAGGCTTCTGACGATGCTTCATAGCATGTCGATACTCCTCCTCCGTGGCGTGAAGAGAAAGCCTGGAACGTTCTTCACTTAACTAAAAATAACTCAGAATACCGCCATTGGTGCAATCAGAAAATATGGCATTGCATTTAAATTGCCTTTTAACACTTGGAGCGTGACGCTGTTTCACCTACTTTTAGTGCGCCCTAGGTGTCAAATGGGAGTCTGTGTACTGACGCACAAAGATCGCTGGAGGGCGCTGCTGGTACATTAGTCGCAGGACCCCTAACCCTAATAGAAACTCTGTAACTTGCTGGCTGAGGTCCAAGCGTATGTATAAATATAAGATATATTTATATAGATATGTTACGGTACATGTGGGAATACGGTACATGTGGGAAAACTAGGATTAGGGTTGGGTGCTACTTCCACTTGGTACATGCTGGCATGTCTAACCCTAACCCTACCCCTACCCCTAACCTTAACCGTAGCACCCTAGCACCTAACCCTAACCCTAGTTGTGTACCGTTTTCCCACATGTACCGTAACAGATATATATATATATATATATATATATATATATATATATATATATATATCTATATCTATATATATATAGATATATATATATAGATATAGATATATATAAAATGAACATAATGTAATCAAGTTTCAAGTATATTTGTCAGATGCTACAAAGTTTCATTAAAAAAGAAAGTCAATATCGGCACATACTGTATATTGTCACCAGGGGAGTCTCCGACTCTCCGACACCACCTACTGGTGGCTGGACTTTATTGGAACTAATTGCTAATACCTGTCACCTGTTGTATGTTTGTATGTGGCTATTTAGGTGTGTCCCTTTTCCCTGTTCCCTTGTCAGTCGATCATTTGTGTTACCCCGTTTGGAATGCTTCAGTATCCTGTGTACGTATTACCACTTCACGTATCCGTTACTCGGAACGTGATTGAGCCTTGACTTTGTTTGAAACCTTGTACCTCCTTTGGAGCCCTTTGCTCAAACTTTAGTTTCCGTGTACTTTATTATTGACCTCAGTTCCTTAGTTATTATTGCATACGTGCTGAGCCCTACTGCTCCCCTTTTTGTTGTTCCGTCTGAAAGTTTATGTTTGTACCTGCGAACTATACGTCTCAGTAAAGAGAGTCTTTATTTTATTATATCTCCGTCTCATTGTTTACTTACACCGCACCTGGACCCGACACTATTGTATACATACAGAACCTTTAGAGAAACGTAACAGTATATACTGCCCTTCACCTGATGTTCTTATAATATAATTACAGATATAGCTAAATTATATAGGCTACTAGGGAGGTGTTGATAAGCCCCATGTCCAAGCGTGCGTAGGCAATTCACAAACTTCCCCTAATTTTGCTACAATGTGAGCAACACTGTAATAGCACTGTTGTTTCAGTGTGTGACTCCCACCCCCGATTCAAATGCTAATAGAATGAAAAAAAAGAAGAAGAAAAAAAACAGTTATGAAATAAAGCAATTCTGATTCAGAATGTCATTCTAAATAGTATTATCTGACTAAAATCGAAATGTCTAATAATAATAATAATAATAATAATAACTTTAATTTATATAGCGCCTTTCAAAAAGCCCAAGGACGCTTTACTGAATGATCAGACAGACAATGACTACTGTAGGGGCCAAATGCCTTGGAGAACAGATGAGTTTTGAGGGCTAGTTTGAAGGAGTCCAGGGTGGGGGCATTGCGGATCACTGTGGGGAGGGAGTTCCAGAGGGTAGGTGTGGCCACGCTGAAGGCTCTGTCTAAAATCTTTATTGCAGAGGGATTATAGCTGGAAAAATAATGAAAATGGATAACTATTGGGTCTTTCGAATACGGACATTCTGTGTTCAAGGAGACAAGAGATCTTTGACAAATTTGTGAAAAATAGTATCGCGTTTTACACGCCTGGTGAGAACATTACTGTGGATGAGCAGCTGCACCCAGCGGCACGTAGACAACTTCAGCTTGAAACGCCCCCCCCCCCCCCCCCCACCCCCATCCCCCTACCTGTGAAAAGGAAAGTGTCAAATCGCTAGATGTACTGGGAACAAAACGTTGGAACAAAACGTCGGCGCATTTATGCTCATGACCATTGTCAAATGTGACAGGGTTTTGAAGTCTGCAAGTCTGGCAATGTAATTTTTCAGTTTTTTCCAGATTATGAAAAAGTAGATTGTAAGCTTTCAAATGATATGTCATACATTGAAATCTGAAACAAGTTGATGAAGTCATGCTGCATATTTGAATGTTGATACCCCCCAAATCACTGAGCCGAGAAATCCGGCCTCAAAGTATTCACAGCCACTTTTCACAGGTAGGCA
>NC_137682.1:3182565-3227565 GCF_963989245.1 Nansenia antarctica | reverse complement strand
CATTCATATCCTCCTTTGTTTCTGACCCCTCACAGCCCCCTCTGCGGTGCCCACGGTCCACCTGATGAAGTCCACCTCAGACACGCTGAGTCTGTCCTGGCTGCCTCCTGAGAAGCCCAACGGCGTCATCCTCGACTACGAGATCAAATACTACGAAAGGGTGAGAGGCTCAATCCCGTTTACCAAGCCTCCTTACTACTAGCTATATCGTGACGTTAGAATTATAAGGCTCTATCTCCATTTTTGTTGAAATTGAGTTTTTTACATAATCTGATCCATTAGGTGTTTATTAATGCCTGTGTGGTGTTATTTTTAAAACGTTGACATTTTTTTAGTTAGTAATTAATAAAATACAAAGGTTCCATCTCGCAAAACATAACGGAATGTAAAAACTCTGACGCTCAATATCTCTGAACTGCCCTAAACGGAGATAGAACCTTATCATTCTAAACGGAGATAGAACCTTATCATTCTAAACTCACGATATGTTAATACCATGTTATTACCAGTTAGTCATTACAGCTTTACTACATTGGTGTTACCGGGGGCTCCCCGGGGGGAGGTGTGGGGTCCACCGCTGGGTGCTGGTAGGCAAACTGGTTAGTAGTCGCTCTATGAGTAGAGGGCTGCAAGGGAATTTTCCTGGCTACACAGTGTACAGGTTTTTACTTTTGCCTGCTTGCGGCTCTGTCAGTATGTGAAGCGCATTGAGTTGCATCTTGTAAGAAATGCTCTGCTATACAAATAAAATTTGATTTGATTTGATTTGATTTATGTATTCTTTAGGGCCATGCCATGTCTCACACGGTGACGGCCCAGCACAGCTCAGCCAAGGTGGAGGGTCTGAGGACCGCCACGTCCTACGTGGTCCAGGTCCGGGCCCGCACCGTGGCCGGGTACGGCCGCTACAGCGCACCCATGGACCTCAGTACCAGCCTGCACAGTATGGAACCCCTCTCTCTCTCTCTCTCTCTCTCTTCCTTTACGCTTTATTATACAACAGTTAGTTCCGACCAAGTAATTTGATTGGACAAGAGGCATTCCATGAGTGCTGATATAGTTAAAAGTCCCAGTGCTATTATACTGTATATGTATCACTCCGAAATGACCGTTAATACAAAGTTAGCTAGCCTGCAGATGTTTGTGTTCAGGTTACTAGGCAACAGTCCAGTTGCGGAACTATTTTCTGTTGACGGAGCCAAAATAAATGATTAAATAAACAAACAAATCATAATCTGTTGTCACTTATATGTCAATTACTGTTAACTAACAGTAATTGCTAGTTAACAGTAATTAACTAACAGCCGTGCTGATATTCAGTATAACACACTCCCTCTCGTGTGATATTGCTTAAGTCATGTGTGCCACTATTTTATATCAGTGTTTCAAATAAATGTTATGGTAAATGGACTGCACTTATATATATATATATATATATATATATATATATATATTGCGCCTTTTTTGCTGCTCCAAAGCGCTTTACAACGGCCTCTCAATTCACCCATTCACACACACATTCACATTCACACACCAATGGCGGCCAGCTGCCATGCAAGGCGCTGACCCACCCGCTCACTGGGAGCAATTTTGGGGTTCAGTGTCTTGCCCAAGGACACTTCGACATCGAACCACCGATCTGCCAATCTTGTGATCATTAGACGGCGACTCTACCTCCTGCGCCACAGCCGCCCCCAATGGTCAATTTCATTGTAACTAAAAGAATGAAAGAGGAGCTATTTTTTATGCATCATACCAACGACTTGTCATTAGTTGTTTCTTTAGGATTTTTTTTTTATTGTTTGTTCTGTTTGGTCCATGTCTCCCACCGTAGGTGACCCCCAGAAGTCTGTGCAGGACCAGCTGCCTCTGATCGTGGGCTCTGCGTCCGCTGGTCTGGTTGTCATCGTTGCTCTGGTTGTCATTGCTGTGGTCTGTCTCAGGTATCTAATCTGATTTAATTCTCCTTACTTACATACTGTAGTATTGTAGTCTGTATATAGAGGTGCCAAGCCTTAGGATATTGATCATGTGAATGAGATTGTGTGTTCGTTGTGTCTGGCTCTTGTTTTCAGGAAGCAACGCAGTGGTTCTGAGCTGGAGTACACAGAGAAGCTACAACAATATGGTGAGTTCTGGAGGATATGCTTGTGTGTGTGTGTGTGTGTGTGTGTGTGTGTGCGTGTGTGTGTGTGTTTGTGTGTGTCTGTGTCTGTGTCTGTGTCTGTGTCTCTGTGTGTGTGTGTGTGTGTGTGTGTGTGTGTGTGTGTGTGTGCTTGTGTGTGTGCGTGTGTGTTCGCGTGCATGTGTGTGTATGACTGTGTGTGTGTGTGTGTGTGTGTGTGCGTGCGTGCGTGTGTGTGTGTTAGTGATGTGATTCTGTGGTCTTTCTGTTCGAGCCGGAATAGTTAACCCACCTGATTTAATCAATTATCCAATCACCTGACTGAGGCAGGAAACTGCATTTGCTCAATGAAAGCTGTGATTAGATAGATCAGGTGGTTTATGAACCCCACTGTGCTGCGGACTGAGACACTCTTCAAGAGCCACAGAGCTGTGTGTGATCCATACACTAATACACTGCTCATGCGTAAAATGTGATTTCATTTTATAAACTGTTCATTCATTAACATTGCTGCATTGGCACATTAAATAAAAACTGCTAGTGTGATGCTGCATAACATATTTAAAAATGTGTAATGCAAGACTAAAACATTTGATTGTAATCTTTCCTGTCTTTCCATGTCAGTTTCCCCTGGGGTGAAAGTATACATCGACCCTTTCACTTACGAGGACCCCAATGAAGCCGTCCACGAGTTTGCCAAAGAAATTGACATTTCCTGTGTGAAGATTGAGGAGGTCATTGGTGCAGGTAACTAACAGAGAATCCTCTGGAAATGGGGGTGAGGGAGGGTGTGTGTGGGGGAGGGGTAGCTCCGTTTAGGGTAGTTCAGAGATATTGAGCGTCAACGTTTTTACATTCCATTATGTTTTGTGAGATTGTATTTTATGAATTACTAACTCAAAAATGTCAACATTTTAAAAAATAACACCACACAGGCATTAATAAACACCCAATGGATCAGATTATGGAAAAAAAACTCGATTTTGACAAAAATTGAGATAGAACCTAACGTCACGAAGTCTTTCTTCTCCAGAAGCATGTTGCGTCTGAACTTCACCTTGTATGACGATCTGCTCCTCCTCGTCTGCCTCTCCCTTCTCTCGTTCGGTCTCCGTCTCTCTTTGTCTCTCTCTATGTACACACACTCTTCCTCAGGCCCCAAACCCAGAACCCTGAAGTTCCCCGTTCCCTCACTCTTCCTCCACCGCCCCCCCCAGGCTCCACGCACAGACCCCCTCTCTCCCCAGCCTTAGACCCTTGAGCTGCCCTGCCTCTCTCTGTTTTCCTTCCCCCCTCACTCTCTCACTCTCACAATTCAACCATATCCCTCACTCCCACCCAATAACTTTCACTTCCTAATTCCTAAATGTTTCTCCCTTGGTTCAAACCAGTAATGTTCCTTCTCCCTCATCCCCCTCCCTCCTTCCTCCCTTCCTTCACTCCCCCACCCCCCCACCCTTGTTCACCCCCCCCCCCCCACCCCCCATTTTCCCACCCCCCAGGCGAGTTTGGGGAAGTGTGTCGTGGGCGTCTGAAGCAGCAGGGTCGCAGGGAGGTGGTGGTGGCCATCAAGACGCTGAAGGCGGGCTACACGGAGCGCCAGCGGCGGGACTTCCTGGCGGAGGCGAGCATCATGGGCCAGTTCGACCACCCCAACGTGATCCGCATGGAGGGCGTGCTGACGCGCAGCTGCCCGGTGCTCATCATCACTGAGTTCATGGAGAACGGAGCGCTGGACTCCTTCCTCAGGGTGAGAGAGATGAGACGCCGGTCCTGAAAGGAGGGGTGGCACAATCATACACAACACCTCACATCGATACGGACACAGTGACCCATCTCTTCAGGTTACACCTTAACTGCTCCTCCTGAGACATCTTCTGCCCCTCAGCACTGCGTCTCCTAAAGACACACGCTTTCCCCTCTACTGTGTCTCTAAACACTTCTATTGCCCAATTGTACTGTTTCTCTGTTTCTCCAGTGTAAAAAAAAAAAAATAAATAAAAAGTTTAGAAGAAGGTTTTTCCTTCTATCAATGGCCTGAGCTGGATTACTCTTCCTGCTACGACTGGTGGATTGATGATTCACTTGCTTAGTCAAATGTATTGATTGTAAGTCGCTTTGGAATAAGGCGTCTGCTAAATGCCAAAAATGTAAATGTAAAACAGTGTTGAGCGGCTTGTAATCAGTCTGGAATCAGTCTGCTATACAAACGCAAAGTGCAGTAACTGACCAAATGATGAAACTGAGAAGAAGATTATAACCATGTACGTAGTTAGACAGTACACTCCCGGTGGTCTACCACATCTCCAATAATCTGCAAACAACGTGTTCGGTTAGACAATTGAAAAAGAACGTACAGCTTTTTTTTTCTCCGTTATTTTCCAGTTGAAACATTTCTGCACATTGGCTTTGTAGGGTCACAGTGTACAGTGCAGTATGAAGGTCACATGGACAATCATACATACACAAATACTCGGAGGAAAATCAGCCATTCAGAACATATAATATAACTGAGAGAGTGCTGCATGTAAAGACATGGCATTGTGCCTGCTGTGTGCCATGAGAAACTCCTGGCGAGCTCCTCGAAGCAACGCTGCATTGTGGTTCCTACAGTGTTACCGACCGTAGGTCCTCGTACAGTAGATATGTCTCCTTTTAATAATAACACAGCTCCTCCAGGCCAGATCCAACCATCCGATGCATAGTTGATCAAGACGAACACAGTTCCTAGGATAACGATGCGCCTTGGGACTTACGCCTGCTGAATGGGCCCAGCACATTGTCCATCCATAGTCTTCGTCCCGCATCGCCTCGTCTCATCTCGTAGTCATCCCTTATGACTCAAGTCTCGGCCTCTCACTCCCTTCTCAGTCATCTGGCACAACCGACAAAATCGCAACACCGTGGCCTGTTCTTCCCCTAGTGTCATGACCCCTGACTCACAGAGACATAGCCATGCCATCTAATGATCTCCCATAGAACAACTCTACACTGCTACACAATGCTACACACACCACCTCCCAGCCCTGGGACGGAGCTAGTTAGCCAGTAGAGGCCTAGTAGTCATGGCCTGTTTTGAATCATGTTGTTTCTATATTCATCCAGACTTGTTCTTGTCAGACCGACCGCATTCGAAGGGGAACAAAAACACAAAGTGGCTTGTTTATGTTTTTGCATAATATTATGTATACTTTTCGGTTTTTTACCTCTTCAGATTTATGAGGAAAGGCCAGGGAGGGACTGATAATGTACTCAAGCTGTGTTAGGGGCTTTCTCTTCTGATTGGTTGATTCCATCATTGCGATGTCCTGATGTCTGAATGGATCACAAATACCTCTGGGTGTATTCTGCTGTCATCCAATGAATGGAGGGTCCATGTCTTGTTGAGACTAATTCTGTTAGTTGACAAGTCGTGACGTTAGAATTATACGGTTCGATCTCCATTTTTGTCTTTTTTTTTTTTTTTTTTTACATAATCTGATCCATTAGGTGTTTATTAATGCCTGTGTGGTGTTATTTTTAAAATGTTTACATTTTTTAGTTAGTAATTCATAAAATACAAAGGTTCCATCTCACAAAACATAATGGAATGTAAAAACTTTGACGCTCAATATCTCTGAACTGCCCTAAACGGAGATACCGTAGAACCTTATCATTCTAAGCTCACGAAGTATGTCCGTTCTCAGAACATCTGTAGTGACAGCGTATCTGAAACGTACCTCCATCATGCTTGTAGCTCTTGATAAGTGTGTGCCGAGGTGGAACATATGTCTTCTAATTACTCAGCTCATTGGGCGAGGTTAGACAGCATAAACAGGTCAGCTACTGTAGACTGACCGAAATAGTTGTGATTTTAACAGTTATGTTTATTTACACTGTCTTCACCTCTGTCTTCCTCCCCTTCGTCCTCCCTCTCTGTCCTCCTTTTCTCTCTGTCCCTCTTTTGCTGCCTCCTCAACCCCTCTCTCCTCCTACCTACCTTCCTCCTTTATTCCTCTTCTCTCTTCTCTCGCCCTCTCCATTCCCACTCTTTACCCACCACCCTCCCTCTCTCTCCCTACCCTCTCTCATCTCCTTGACCCCCCCTGTGTCTGTCTGCCTCTCTCCACCCCCTCAGCTGAATGATGGGCGGTTCACAGTGACCCAGCTCGTGGGCATGCTGAGGGGCATCGCCGCGGGGATGAAGTACCTCTCAGACATGAACTACGTCCACCGCGACCTCGCCGCGCGCAACATCCTGGTCAACAGCAACCTGGTCTGCAAGGTGTCCGACTTTGGCCTCTCACGCTTCCTGGACGATAGCTCTGCTGACCCCACCTACACCAGCTCACTGGTGAGTGCAGTTTCCATGGGGGTGTGGGTTTGTGTTTTATAGTGTGTTGTTTGTGTGTCTGTATTTCATAGTGTGTGTTTCATAGTGTGTGTGTCTGTGTGTGTCTGTGTGCATGCATCTATTTGTGACTGTCTTTGAGAGAATACGGCATCTCTCTCTCTGCCTCCCTTCCCTCTCTCTCTGTCTCTCTCTCCCCCCCCCCCTCCCTCCCACTCACTCTCTTCTCTCTCCCTCTCTCTCTCTGCCCCCTCCCTCCCTGTCTCCCGCCCCCCTCCCCCCACTGTGTGTGTGTTGATAATGGCTCTCCAGCCCAGCGTGTGTTGGTGTATCAATAAGCCCCTCCCCCCGTGTCTCTGCAGGGAGGCAAGATCCCCATCCGCTGGACGGCCCCGGAGGCCATCGCCTTCAGGAAGTTCACCTCGGCGAGCGACGTGTGGAGCTACGGCATCGTCATGTGGGAGGTGGTGTCCTACGGGGAGAGGCCCTACTGGGACATGAGCAACCAGGACGTGAGTTAGTCCACAGCTTTGTCAATTATTTATTACAAAACAGTACACATGAAAAACTCACAATTAAAACACTAAACAAAATAAGTTTCTGTCCTGACTTTTGTTTTCTTTATCTTACCCCCCCCACTATAAACACATAAGTAAACCCCCCCCCCCCCCCCCCCCATGGCGATAACATCCCTTCCACCCCCCCCAATAGTTCTTCATTACACTATTGGGTATATCATAAAATCATAATAGTACAACAAATACAGGTCACATTCACATACAACACAGCCTACAAACACAGTCACTCCATCAACTCTTTTATCTTTTGTATTGCAGAGGTCCATGTTTGAATTGTCCTTTCTTTAGCTCCATGTATTCTGGCTATAGATTGTTCCATGTAGAGTATGTCCAGGAAAGACAGCAGCCAGGATGTGAGTTAGTCCCCAGCTTTCATCACACCTGACAGCCCCACGCTCCTCCTATTTATTAATTTCTGAAGGGCTATCCAGAGTTTTATGAGAGCAGAGCTCCAACGAGCACCTTGAGACTTTGAGTTATGGCTGTGCTGCTACCTTTATCTGCACTGTGCAGATGTGCTAGTGTTCTAGTTTTACCTCCTCCATACACACACACGCACACACGCACACACACGCACATACACACACATGCGCACACACACACACACACACACACACACACACACACACACACACACACACACACACACAGATTACATCCCTACTAACCCTGGACTGTCTCTACTCGTATCTCCAGCTTATTTTATTATCCTCAAGGGATCATTTGTTTTGTTGCAAATAGTCCAAATATATCTGCACAACATATGGATATAAATGGAAGTATTGCATGGAGAACGCAAACATAATCAATTAGCACAAAGTATAGTACCGTAAACCACTCAGAGACTCACCCTCACTCCTCACTTTTAAATCCCACCTCAAAACCTACCTGTTCTCCCATGCTTACAGCCTCCCCTGAGCCTCGGAAAAGCGCTATATACATTTAATGAATTATTAATTATTATTATTATTAAAGAAGAGTACAGCTTCTCCCCCCTCTCTATATCGCCTCTCCAATGTCTCTTCTGTAAGTTATACTCAACGCAATTCATCACGTTGCTGCTACTGTAATGTGTACAATGTTTTTCACATGTACAATGTAAAACAACATCATCTCTCTCCTCGTGACATTAGAATTATAAGGTTCAATCTTTTTTTTTTACATAATCTGATCCATTAGGCGTTTATTAATGCCTGTGTGGTGTTGTTTTTAAAATGTTGACATTTTTTAGTTAGTAATTAATAAAATATTAAGGTTCCATCTCACAAAACATAATGGAATGTAAAAACTTTGACGCTAACTAAACTCACGTCCTGTTAACCCCTTAATCCCTGTGTGTAGGTGATGACAGCGGTGGAGCAGGACTACCGGCTGCCTCCGCCCATGGACTGCCCGCTGCACCAGCTCATGCTGGAGTGCTGGGTGAAGGAGAGGAACCTGAGGCCCAAGTTCTGCCGCATCGTCAGCACCCTGGACAAGCTGCTCCGCAACGCTGCCAGTCTCAAGGTGGTCACCAGCAACTACTCGGGGTGAGTGGAGTGGAACTTGAACGAGCTTGTGATTTTAATAGTTGTTTATGTTTATTTACACTGTCTTCACCTCTTTCTTCCTCCCCTTCGTCCTCCCTCTCTGTCCTTTTCTCTCTGTCCCTCTTTTGCTGCCTCAACCCCTCTCCTCCTACCTACCTTCCTCCTTTATTCCTCTTCTCTCTCGGCCCTCTCCATTCCCACTCTTTACCCACCACCCTCTCTCTCCCTACCCTCCCTAGCTTAATCCTGAGGAACTAGATTGTTTTGCATTACATTCAGCTACACAACAAAACACAACACTGAAGCAGAAAGGCACCGCTTGTTGGTGTTTTTTGGGCATCAACTCAGTCGTGACCTAAGGGCATGTCTGTCTGTCCCTTTCTCTCTGCCCTCAGGGTGAAATGAGCAACACATTGATATGATTGGCTGAAGTGAACGGCATGTAAAGTAAAACTGGCCAGAATCTATAAATGGAAGCATCAAACCTTCACTTTCGTGTTTCGGTTTGAAGGGTCGGTTGTTCACACTTATGCAAATGTTGAGTTACATAATCGTTTTGGCCTCCACTCCACTCCACACACGATAGCAGCAGTGGTGTGTTTGGCTTAAGCCTCTACAGTCATGTATAATGCACCGAATGCATCAACTCAAGCATATGGCATGCCGCTCGCTTCGCACTACTTCCACATTTTCCACTCCAAAAAAACAGGAAAAAAAGCAACATTTTTCTGTCCTTAGCACAGCTAGCTCCTTTGGCTCCACAGTTTCACAGTTTCACTGTTACAGTATTACAGTATAGCCCCCAAGGGCAATTCCTATGCCAGGATTTGGGGCTCAGCGAAGCTAATTGTGTATGGAAACGTAATGGCTGACCTAGGTTTAATTCCCTGTGCTCTTGGCTGGCTTCTGAATGTAGGTGATAGGACAGACAGCGGCAGGGGCCGCTGATGTGTAAAGCGCGGAGGTGATGGAGTGTGAGTAATAAGGGAGATTGAGGAGAAGCTAAAAGAGAGGAATGTGTTTAATTAGGTTGCTAATGAGGTTTTTAATGCGCCGAGGGAGGCCGACGCCTATTGCTGTGATGGGTGAATAGGGGGGGATGTGCGTGTGTGTGTGTGTGTGCGTGTGAACGTGTTATGATATGTGTCGCTGTATGCGGATGGCATACTGATGATTAATTTATGGCCTCATCCGCATGCGACAGCTTAGAGAGAGAGAGAGAGAGAGAGAGAGAGAGAGAGAGAGAGAGAGAGAGAGAGAGAGAGAGAGAGAGAGAGAGAGAGAGAGAGAGAGAGAGAGAGAGAGAGAGAGAGAGAGAGAGAGAGAGAGAGAGAGAGAGAGAGAGAGAGAGAGAGAGAGAGAGAGAGAGAGAGAGAGAGAGAGAGAGAGAGAGAGAGAGAGAGAGAGAGAGAGAGAGAGAGCGGGGAGAGATGTTGTCATGGCATGATTTAGTGTGTGTCTTCAGAGTAGACAGCTGTGTTTGCGTGTGCAGGGCTGGTGTTAGCGTGTGTCAGTGGCCCTCACCTGCCATTTGCTCGCTCAATGATGTCGCTAAAGATAATGGGGGTATAGAAGGATATGAGATGCCTGAGTATCTGTTGTATATCTTCGGTGGAGAGGGGGGCCGTTCGGGGGGGGGAGAACAAAGGACAGTCACATACTGTAGCGTCCTCGGCGAGATGGCCGAGATACTCGACTTTTATTAAAACCGCAACATGATAAATTGATCCTGCTCAGAGGTTGAATTGGATTTTGTAAGTACCGGTAGTGGAGTGGTGCCCAAAATTGGTTGCTTCTCTCCATGATCATTATCAATAAATGTGATTCATTATCGTTGTGTGCTGTCTGCAACCCTAATGTGGGAGACAACGACATCATACAGTTTCCTCCTAGAGACCCACAATGTGTGCAGGGTTTTGTTCTAGCCCACGACTAACACACCTGATTTATCAATGGTAATCAATCAATTGTAATCAATGGTGTTAAATTGTGACATTTGATTTAATTTGATTTATTAGCATCCCCATTAGCTGATGCAAAGCATCATCAGCTACTCTTCCTGGGGTCCGTCCACACATAGGCCACATAGTTGTTATATTAGCCCTATTATATTCAGACAATTGATCAAAAACCATAACTGACTAAACCTGAATGTTTCTATACAACCTGGCTTCCATTTTTGACTTATTCTGAACGTCCCACCCTGTAAAGCCTTTTTTTCTTTTTCTTTTTTCCCATCCTGCAACTTCCCATTTCTGCCACCCTGTGCCTATAGTCGTATGTCTCTGGATGTGATGTGAGATTATTCTGATGTGATGTGAGATTTGTATTATATGATTCTTGTTATTTTGTAGTATTTTATGTTTGTGATTTGCAATTCAAATGTTGTATAATATGTGTGTTTTTGCTGATTGGTGTGCTTTTGTTGATTGTTCTAAAATAAGAAAATGCCAATAAATGTAATTTCAAAAAAACCAAAACATAACTGACTGACCTTTGACCTTTGACCTTTCTGTTGCCAGGGACCTGTTACGGATCGGGGGGACGCTGCCCGGTCATCACAGGAAGAGTCTGGACAGTAACCAGGAAGTAGTCAGACAGCAGATGAGCCAGACCCTCCCCATCAGAGTGTGACTCTGTCAGCCCCATCAGCCACCCCAGAGAGAAACCAGAGGCTTCATGGGGAAAAACTACAAACTACAAACTACAACCCCCAGAAAAGCAGCTGCTGTACCTTAGACCTCTACTGGCAGAGGAGCCAAATGAAAGACAAAGACAAATGGAAACATGGGAAAAGGAAATCTTTACTTTGGAAAAATCTCTTTTTGGAGAACTTTGGAGGACAAGCGTATGGAGAACTGGCGAACTGATGACAGAGGACCCGCCACCAGTGATGTGTGTTCGCCTGTCGACAGTTGACAGTTGGTGTATTGATGAAGCGCTACGTGGACAGAAAGCCAAACTCCCCCTCAGGTTGTGTTTGCATGTCTGCATGTTTTTTCCGCTGGCTGGCAAGGGCCCCTTCTTTCTTTTCAGTGACACTCGTCCGTTTTGCCTCCCTGCTTTTGCCCCTTTGTCATTGACCCAGCACACCATGGGGTGGGAGAGTGGGCATAAAAGTGATGTATTACAGAGTCTGGAACAATAGAAAGGTGCAAAAGATGAGACAGTACAGAACACACCTGACGCTGAATATGGATGGATTTTACTGTACTATAACTTGGGACACCTAAAGAGATTGTATCATAATAGCTAATGGCCAGAGCTGAGAAGAAAATCTCCAGACTTCTATTAGAACTTTTTAAATCTTGTTTTTATCTGCTGCTTCCTGATTGTTTTATCTGCTACCATGTTGTCTTCCATGTTACTGGGAGATGTTGGTCTCATGATGACACTGTAAATGAGAGAGAAAGAGTTTTCATGTGTCCCTGTCAACCTGCTCTGGATTAAGGAGGTGGCGAGGGGACGTGTTTGACTGCGACACAGCATCGTGTGCATGCCAAAGTGCAACATTTGTGGAGAGAAACATCCGCGACCAAGAGACAATGGTTCCGCATCGCTGTTGCTCTATCGACATTTGCCATATTTTCTTAATCTTATTTTCATTCAAATATGCATTGTTTTGGTTAAAAAAAAAAGTTACAAATGACAAAAGTTTATGTGTTTTCTGTATTTTCTACAGTGATGAATGCATCTTATTTCGTTTTTTTTTTTTACAATGTTTGATCACACATTAACTCAACTAGAGGATAAATAGAGGCAAATCATCTGCTGAGGCTGTACTCCATATGGAAAGGTTGATGATGAACAAACGTTTTTTTTCTATCCACCCTAGTTAGCTTATATGTGACACAGTCTGATCCTTTTGGTCCGCATGTCGGCAACTAATCTAAATGTTCTGACTTTTCTTTTGAAACACGGAACTAACGTTTCAACGTTGTTGAGAATCACAACACACACTCGCTAGTCAAGCCAAAATACTGCAACGCAATAGATTCGGTGAGTAATCCCCACTGCTACCTAGTTAACTAGAACACTCCTTTACATTGTTAGCAGGCTCACAAAACAAGCTGTGTTAGTTGACTAGCGATGTGTCGTTGATTTTCCACAACGTGGAACATGAGGACCAAAGCATTAGAATGTGTACACACATATTCTCAATTGGAAAGTTGCCATTGCTATTATCCAGGATATTTTCTTTAGAAAATGTGCTTCTGATCCACGGGAATTAAAAAGGTCACTCTCCACATAATAGCTATGTGACCTTAATGTCGACCTGACCTACAAACATTCATAGTAATAGTAGTTCAAGTCATTCAGTGGTTCATTACTGTTGACATGTTAATGTTAATAATGTTTTTCTTTAAGCACACAAGCTGTCAGTACACTGCCTCAGTCACTATATCAATGACCTCAGTGCTCGACTATCTCCCTATCACTATTAAACCAATCCACTCAGCAGTCAACACCATTCGACCCGCATTTGACCTCTCTGTGACCCGTTTGTATGTTTGTTTGTTGTTTAGAGGTACAAACAATTTGAAAACGATGGTGTAATGGCTATTAAGAAATAAATGTATGTCGTCAACATGAGAGAAGAAAATGTATGGCCTGTTGTGGGGCAGATGTTTTTTTTCTGTATTATGTAAAGTAAGATGTATCAAATTGTAAAAAAAACTAAACTAAAACTAAAAAACTATAAGAAAAAATAAGCGTTTGTCTTTCGGTATTTTTACGATAATCATATGCAAATAAATTATTAAACTTAGATTCGGTATTCTCTTTGATTTCTCTAAGGGTCCATCAGAAAGTATTAGAAATGTTCTAGGTCTTCTCTTCTTATCTAGTTGTAGAACAGAGGGAATAGCTAAAGCAAGCATTTGCTTTTGGAGTATAATATTAAATATGGACTCATTAGTTTTAAGATTAATCAAAGACCAAAGTCCATAAGCTCACTAATTAGTAGAGAGATAAGGACCATAAAAGCACCTTAGGAGAAGCTTGATAGTCTGGCCTCGTTCTAATTCCGGAATGTCCCATGTTGTGTTATTCTGGCAACCCCGACACAAACTCAAAATGTCACATCGGTCCTGTCTTGCCAATATTGATGAGCCGAGCTGTCACCTGGCAACCTGCTGCTGCAGTAGAGGCCTCTTCTGATGTTATGTTTTTATTGACTGTGGAAACCGACCCCACCCCGGTGGACGTTCTGCAGACCCACTGCTGATATTTATCGTTTTTTGACTCGATGCTGAAGCAGCAGCAGGCATATGATAATCTGCTTGGAGAAGAAGAGATCGATGGTGACATGTCCTCCTCTCTGTCCTTGAGTAGGCAGTGGAGAGTGGCACACAAGTGCAACGGTGAATACAGTGTACACTAAAGAAGCCACCACCCAACAGTGAAGTAGGTAAACACTGATGAAAAGGAAACTACTACGGTATGTGTCTCAGTTACTGACCAACATAGGGATAACTCAGACATGATATTCAGCTTTTATACAGAATTGGAGATGCGCGCTATGGTGGGTGATGTGGGCTATTGTTGACATTGCGTGACGTTAGAATTATAAGGTTCTATCTCCATTTTTGTCAAAATTGAGTTTTTTACATAATCTGATCCATTAGGTGTTTATTAATGCCTGTGTGGTGTTATTTTTAAAATGTTTAAATTTTTGAGTTAGTAACTCATAAAATACAAAGGTTCCATCTCACAAAACATAATGGAATGTAAAAACTTTGACGCTCAATATCTCTGAACTGCCCTAAACGGAGATAGAACCTTATCATTCTAAGATCACAACTTGATGGGGAAGTGGGGGTTTTGTACTGTATTTTCCTCCCCTGATGACATCAATATGCATCTAACAGAGAATCTTCCAGGCCCCCCACCGCATGCAGACAAGAAATGAGAAATGGCAATGAGATTGCTTTGGAAATCTCTTTCACTGCTTCAATCTAATGCATAACGACAGCAACCCCCACAGGGAAAATACGTGACACCATTACTATACTACAGACTATTAGGTAATGAGAAATCAACTGAGACAGTTCATCCATACTGTAGATGTTTATGTGCTGCTTCGTTGATGGAGTAAAAACTGAAGGCATCTAACCCAGATGACAGTAAATTTCACGGCAATTTATTTCACGCACGCTTGTCACAGGCTTGTCAATAGCCACATAGTCATGTAGTTCAAATCCCGACATCACCAGGGTGATCCCTATGATTACTGTGAGATTAGCAACTGCTGTGCTCTTATACTTACTATGCATGATCACACACACACGTACACACACATACACACACTCATACACATACATGCATCCCCCCGCCCTCACTCTCTCTCCCCCTCTCTCTCGCTCACACACACGCACGCACACACACACACACACACACACACACACACACACATACTCATACACATACATGCATCCCCCCGCCCTCACTCTCTCTCTCCCCCTCTCTCTCGCTCACACACACACACACACACACACACACACACACACACACACACACACATACACACACTCATACACACATGCATCCCCCCCGCCCTCACTCTCTCCCCCTCTCTCTCTCTCGCTCACACACACGCGCACACACACACACACACACACACACACACACACACACACACACACAAGCAATCCTTCCATCTCATCCAGTGGATTTGTGGTGATTTGTCATAGTTGGTGTATCTACTTGCGTACCCCTTGGTGTACTGATTTCACAAGTCAGATCTCTCCTAACCTCAAAGCACTCATTTGCAATCCTGTCCAAAGCAAGTTTAATGCCTCCAATTACAGGGGCTCTGCTCGCAAGCAGATTTGGGGCGAGGCTTGGCAGCACAGTTTGCTACGCATCAGGGCCTTTTAACAGAGTAATGATTTGCTGCTGGTGGGTTTGCAGTTGCTGCCTGTGCATTGCTCATCAGTGGAGAACTATCTCCTTTAGATCTGATCAGCAGACATTCTGCTAGCTAAGAAGAAGCTCACGTAATAGCTTGTGTCCTTTGCCATAAGCTATGATGTCATACACCGACATGACATCAGCTGTCAAGACACATTATGACGAAAGTGGTTTTGTTTGTTATAACTTTTACGTATGCTACATTAAACATTTAAGTGACACTTAAAGAGATAGAGATAGTGTTTCAAGGGATGAGTTAATGCAGTACTTGGGAAATATATTCCACCATTTGTAATGCTCTGTCTATCCGTTCAAATCACATCAGAAATAACCATTAAGACTTCTATAGAGGGCCACTGTCTCGACTCCGACCAGCTTTGTCATTCGTGTCTTTGGTTCCCAGTGTTTTATCAGATTAGCATGACACTGCACCGTGTGTGGCGAGGCGAAGGCTCGGAGCATCTGTGCTGCTGGATGTTGTGTGTGTGAGGATCTGTGTGGTGTGATCCACTAAAAGGCTGCCTAAGTCCACCATTGATTAACGGGTGTCAATGCCCTACGGGGCCTGATGGACAGGGTGCTTTGCATCTGTGGCTGGATGCTGCATTCATTCATTGGCCTAAAACTCTTCTAATACACTGCTGATCCCCAGGCCTGCCTGGCTGTACCCTCACACACAGCCTGTGAGGTATCAGGACGGATTCGTGGTCAAAGGAGGGTTGCAGGGGAAGGGGGGGAGGGGTGCTGTAGGACAGATCATTTACCTCTAATTTGTAAAGCTTTGTAGTGTTAATTGGTGGCGCTTGGGGGGGGTGAAACTAATTTGCTGATCTACTACACATCACACGGATCTGCATCTTGACACAATGTTGACACAATGTGGTGGAAATCATAATAAGGGTGTCTGTCTAATGACTGAGTCACACAACCACCCACATAATAGAGATTTGAGCCAATTGAGTGCGATGTTAAAACATTCACTTCAATTCCAACTATTCACCGTTTTTCCCCTCAAATTCATTACCGTGCTGTGGTCCTCCTTTCTGCCTCAAACCACAACAATACATCCATGTGGATGGATATAGTACACCCCCCAGGGAAGGAGAGGTGATTCCTGCTGTCGTGATGCAGAGCAGAGGGGATGAACACTGGAGAGAGGAGGAGGCCTACTAGGACAATTAGCATGCATATGAATGGGGGAGCCCGGAAAGAAAGGGCCAGATTATGCATCTGTGTGTTTGCTGATGGGATTGCATTGGTTTAGGTCCCCACAAACCTGCCTTCTTGCATTACAAATCCCACCAGGGAGGGGAAAGAGAGGGGGGGAGAAAGGCAAAAAGGGGAGACAGACTTTACCCCCATAGGCCATTGAGCAAACTTACTGGGGTGTTTGATGCCGGGGTCTCAGAGAGCAGATGTCTGAAATTTTCCGAAAGAAAGGAGGCAGAAAGACCAAAAGGGGTTACTGCTGCTGCTAGATCTTAAAAGCCTCTGAATTCTCTCTAACGCTGTTAGGATCTGTTCCATGTAGCCTGTAGAAGGCAGTGAAAGATTTAAAAGGTTATTTTCAGAGTGTTCTTGTTGTGGCCCACAGGACATGTCCCCCTCCACATCCACATCCACACCGATCTTTTTCTTTTTCATTTAAATGAAAAAGTTTTCAGTAAAACACGAAGTCGTCTCAAGAAATATTATGTGCGTCAAAAACAAAACCACTGAAAATGCTGAAAATGCTGTAAGTAACGCTGCCACAAATTAGGGGGTAGTGGTGGTCTAGTGGATAGTGAGTTGGACTTGGGATCGGAAGGTTGTGAGTTCAAATCCCGCCTGAAGCCACACCACTACTAGTGTGCCCTTGAGTAAGGCACTTAGCCCTCAGTTACTCCAGGGGGAATGTCCCTGTAATTCGTAATTGTAAGTCGCTTTGGATAAAAGCGTCTGCTAAATGGCAAAATTATTAAATTATTACACCAAAAACAGAGGAGAAGAAGAATGGAGCAATGCGCAAAACTTGTGCGATGAACAATCACACGAAGAAGAGCAATGGCGGAAAATACAAACAGAGTTAGAAAGGAGGCATTTTGTGTGGACTGACGACGAGGTTTAGAACTGCCTTCTATTCATTGTCCACCACGACGACGCCATTCACAAAGTTATCCCACCAACTGCTGGTTCTGTCCGGTCTCACCCAAAACCTTTGGCCTGGTTGCCCTTCTGGTTGTCCTCCGCGGTGTATTGAAGAACATGTTGTAGCTGTTCTCCAGGTCCATTTGTTGCTGACGGTGGTAGTAGAGCAGCAGTACATTTTGCTGTAAAAGCCCAATCAAGCTCAACGAACGCAACAACCCTGTAAGGCGTCATAGTTGTTGTTGTTGTTGTTGTTGTTGTTGTTGTTGGCTGGGTTAGTGCATGCGGGTTAAGGGAGAGGTGGGGCTATGGTGTCATCGGTTCAGGAAAGATGCGTATGGCTTGTAAAGATGGAAATGCAAGGGTGGCGTCTTCAGATTTGTTCACTCTGGGACCTGAACGCGGTTCTGTGTGGACGAAACGTCCATACGATAAAAAAACGTTGGCAAACACACCCAGATTCGTCTCCGTGTGGACAAGGCCGTCTCCGTGTGGACGAGGCCGTAGACAAGCTGGTGAGTGGGCAAGCTGGTGTTGCTTTGGGGACCATTTTTAGTAAGTAAGTAAGTAAAGCTTTATTTATATAGCACCTTTCATACAAGAAATGCAGCTCAAAGTGCTTTACAACAGGAATAAGAACATAAAGTGAATAAAAAACATATATAAAAACATATACATGCATAGAATGAATATAAAAGCAGGGGAAAACAGTAAAAAGAAAAAGGTAAAGATCTAACTTTCCATATCCCTTTCATCTCCCTACCTTACACAGTCTTTCTGTACTTCCCACTGGCTTTCCACCAGCACAGTTTTTGGAAAAGGTGTCTGTGTGTACGTTCTCAGTCTCTGTGTACGTTCTCAGTCTCTGTGTACGTTCTCAGTCTCTGTGTACGTTCCCAGTCTCTGTGTACGTTCTCAGTCTCTGTGTACGTTCTCAGTCTCTGTGTACGTTCTCAGTCTCTGTGTACGTTCTCAGTCTCTGTGTACGTTCTCAGTCTCTGTGTACGTTCTCAGTCTCTGTCGACGTTTGCAGTCTCTGTGTACGTTCTCAGTCTCTGTGTACGTTCTCAGTCTCTGTGTACGTTCTCAGTCTCTGCTAGACCTTGCACCAAAAATCCAACTACTCAGTATCAACATTTTACATGTTCATCTATTGAAAAGATGAGGGGGAACAGGGTCCAGAGACACAGAGGTCCCCCTCCATTTGGTATTGAGGATCTGTCTGATGAAGGTGATGTTTGCCTGAAATATAAAAATGTTACAAACCTTTATTAAGTCCGGTTTTTATATATTATATGTAAAATGGGAGCTTCAAAGTCTCTTTAAAGTAGTTTGCATCCCCTTAGACGAGGCAGCATCTCTGCACCACTTTCAACAGATCCCTTTTGTCTTTGATACAGACAGCTTTTTACCACTGTAACTAGCTAAACAAAAAAACACCTCCGACTTGTATATTGTCACTGCAGGCATAGTAATAGGCTTTCTCATTATCTTTGGCATATTCTTTGGAGAATTCTATTCTCTCTGTCTCTCTCTCACACACACACACACACACACACACACACACACGCACACACACACACACACACACACACACACACACACGCACACACACACACACACACACACACACACGCACACACACACACACACACACACACACACACACACAAGCAGACAAACAAGGCAGATTCTTATTATCTGAAACCACCTGTATTATATCTGAAATAAATGGGCCTGCCAGGCATTTGATGGGCTGGCTGGAAATCCCACGTGCTATACTGCCTCGGCTGCTCTCAAGTAATCATCCCCATGGTAACACCTGACATGAACTATTCATCATGCTGCCCATAAACCTCCAACTAGCATATACACACAAACAAGCGTCACTAACAAATGGGCCACACAGTAGTAGTGTAATAATGCATCCAATTTAGTGTCCAATCAAATCAGAACTACCCTATCCTAACCTGCCAACCAGCTAGCATGTGCCACTCTGTTCAAAATTCATCAAATTAATGAAGTCATTAATGGTCTAACTGTTGCACATAACAGAGCCATCCCCCTCCCCCACCTGGGGGACGGTCTGAGCACAACTTAAGTCTGGCCGGAGGGACACTCGCTCCACACTACAGCACCTGTTTCAAAGCACTGCAAGACTGCAGTTCGTACACCACTCAGGACATTGACTTATGCTTCTGTTCTGGAATACATCAACAAATGTGTCTGTCAACAATTAGATAAGAATATATTTTCCCCAACCAGACGCCATGGAGGAACAGTTGAAGTCCGCCTACGGTACTTCTGAAAGCATGCCGGATGCTGTTTTTAGACCTGGTGGTGATGCAGAGGCTTACAGCTCATCCAGGGCTAAGAGGGGCATCCGGAAGGTCAAGCTCAGACACAAACGGATGATTGAGGAGCACTTTCAGAGCAACCCTCGACCCCCCCCACGCATGTAGCAAGGCATCCACAACATTATAAACCCCAAAACACAGCCTCCCTCACCAGCACCCTCTAACCTCTCTATCCGATGAGCTCAACCACTTCTACGCTCACTTCCACCGCGATAACAAGGTTCTCCAGCCATCAAAGCTGTGCCCTCCAGACAACCAACCCCCTCACACTCTCCACTATCGAAGTGTGCTATGCACAGAGGAAGGTGAATCCATGCAAGGTATGGCATCCCTGGACCATGTGCTCAGGGAGTGCGCAGGGCAGTTGGCCGAGAGGTCTTCACTGACATTTTTGGTAAATGGTAAATGGACTGACTTATATAGCGCCTTTATCCAAAGCGCTTTACAACAGCCTCTCATTCACCCATTCACACACACATTCACACACCAATGGCGGCCAAGCTGCCATGCAAGGCGCGGTAGAGCACTGGGTAGAGCACTGGGAGCAATTTGGGGTTCAGTCCGGGGCTCGAACCGCTGATCTGCCAACCTTGTGATCATTAGACAGCAACTCTACCTCCTGCGCCACAGCCGCCCCCCGCCCCATTTTTAAACCTGTCACTGGCCCAGGCAGTTTGTCCCCACGTGCCTCAAATCAGCCACCATTGTGCCGGTGACAAAGAACCCAGCTGCAGCAGACCTAAATGACTACCGCCCTGTTGCACTAACCCCCACCATCACTAACCCCCACCATCATGAAGTGCTTCAAGAATTTGGTCCTGCATTACCTTAAAGACCACCTACGCCCCCACAGTGGATTTCCACCAATTTGCCTCCTGTAATAACAGGTCAACGGAGGATGCCATCTCCATGGCACTACACTCTGCTCTGACACACCTGGATAAAAACAACACCTACGGAAGGATGCTGTTCATCTACTTCAGTTCAGCATTCAACACTATCTATCATCCCCTCCAAGCTGTTAAGCTTGACAACCACACCTCCTCCAACCTGACCCCGAACACCAATGTACCACAGGGCTGTGTGCTAAGCCCTCTCCTCTACTCCCTCCCAAAATAAAGTGGAAGTCACACTCATCTCTCTTTATATACTCTCTTCATCTTGATAAGTCACCCAAATGTTCTCTTCTATGCTTCATGGTTTAGCCCATAGGGACATACAGTAGCCTACCAAACCAGCAATGTTTTGTCCAAACCTATAACATAGTAATAGCTATAGTGATGTCATGATAGGCAGATAATATAAAGAGGAGATGTGTGTGACTTCCACTTTATTATGTGGGATAATAACGGTGTCAAACATCTGCAAAGAGAGCCACATATTCCTGAAGTGTGGATAATGAGGGTGTCCGTGACGTTTGGGGAGTGTAGACACCGTTCTGACACGAATACCTAAGTCTGTTAGTCAGACTTTACAGTAGTGGTCGTAAGGTACATGAATGATGAATTCCTCAACGTTTAATGTCTCCATCAAAAGGGATCAAAAGACACATAGATATACGCCTGCATTGCATTCACTCACCCCCCCCCCCACCCTTTTTTCTTTCTTTTCAAAATCTTTACTTTTATTCCATCATTGACATCTCAATGTTTTTGTTGATCGCTCTTTTTTGCTTTATGTGTCTTGCTTTGAACCACATTCATGGACCATATGTGTACAGCTAAAAGACTGGGAAAAATAGTAGACAAAACATGACATGATTGTACAAGTTGCTGAAACTGAAATAAAAACTAAGTTAAAAAAATAAATAAAAAAGGGATCAAAAGGAGAGGACTAGGAGCCATATGACACAGCGTAGAGTGCGAAGAGGAAGTGAACTCCTCTGCGCATTTTGATTCCCTCCTCGCCCTCCTGCCCGAAACTGTAGCCATGGCAACGACGGTAGGGAAGTGCACGGAGCACTAATGATGAGAGCGTGAGGGGATGAAGGGGTTGACAGATCATTTTGTCGAAGACTGACCCTCCTGGCGAGGACAACGCCTCGTCTGGTTAATTAATACCATACATACGCAGATGGTGCGTAGAGATTGACAGTTTCTAACTCTCTGTGGGGGCAATTTAACACCTAACCACGAGTAGGCTACGGAGTGTAAACTTCAGAGGCATCCGAGGGGATTTTCTGAAGTCTGGTTCTTTCCACTTATTGCTACAGGATTGTTGTCGCTTATTCTTTTTGCCGTAAGTGTTGACTGTGTGGTTCATGATAGTGTGGTTAGTTCTCCATAAAGACCCGGTCCAGACCCGGTCCAGCCTTCACTACTCTGCCAGACCGTAGCTTCAGTTTACTAGTAAAGTCACGCTTCTAGCTCCCCTACCTGATTACTGTTCCGCCTACTTACCCTTGTTTGTCTTTGCTTTCCAGAACCCCGACCTGATTCTTGCTACCTGCCCTCCTACCTGCCTGACCCCCTGCCTGTCTGCCGACCATCCCGCCTGTCTGATGACCACTCGCCTGCCTGCCTGCCTAACGACCATCCTACCTGCTACTCCCTCGAATGAATACACCCCATTCGGGTTTTACTTTTAAACTGTCTCTTGTCTGTGTCTGCTCTCGGGTTCTATCTGTCTGATCCGTCACAGGCTTGGCTTCTTGGAAGATGACATTTCTTTGCTGCTCTTGTATCTCAAGTCATCAAAGGGCTGGCATGCATTCAAAACCATTTATTCCCTTTCATCTGATTTGGCTAGTGGGACCCACAAAGAGACCATTGCTGAACGAACTTGGCGTAAACAAAAGGAGAGAATGCGAGAGAGAGGGAGGGCAAGGGAGATGGGGGCAGAGAGATGATTGTCATTCACTATGTCATTCACTAAATGCTTTTCACATAGGTGACAGGGTCTGGTGAAAAAGGCCTCAAGTAGGGCAAGTCTTTTTTTCCAGTTTTTGACAGATTAAGAAAGGGCCGATTGGAAGATTTTAAATGATGTGTCATACAAGTCGGAAGTTGAAGAAGATCGTATTTGAATGCTGGTACAACTCTCAAGTCATCTAACAGAGAAAAATCACCGTCAAAGTTTTCACACTTTTCACAGGCAGGTAATGGGTGGGAACAATAGATGGTTAACTCCACCCACAACCACTCCCCCATTACACTACCTGTCATTATCTGTCAGTGGGGTTGTCATCAGGAAACAAACTTGCAGGGCTGACATGTTTAAATTGATACATAATAATAATAATTAGAGATTCAGGATTTGTCCAGATGTCAGTTAGCATTCCACAAAAGGAGGAGTTAAATATCGTGACGGTCATGAACTCTTGGCTGTCGGTGTTTTCAAAATAAGTGTAGTGTGTTTTCCATTATGCCTAACCTAACCTAACCTGCTGATGGGTACAGTAAGAGCTAGGTCATAATCTAATTCCAGAAGTCTTAATTCAAGTCTTATTTTTCAAACCGTTGCCAAGTCACAGTACCGTGTTCTGTTGCAGGCTCTGGACAAGCTAAGCATTCATTGGCCGATCATACGAAGACATGGAAATCGAGTTAATGTTAAGGGGACACCTGATTCAATTAGGAAAAGGGACCTAATCGAGCGCTGACCCATGATTGGCTTGTTTTTCTCTGTTCCACCCATAACATTGTCACTGAGCTGAAATACATCTCACACAAAGCCAGTTTCCTTATTTCAACGTTCCTCATTTCATATTACAAAGCCACAGTATATTACACATAGCCATTAGTGTGATATACAGGCCGTAACCAGAATAGATTATGTAGGCTAATATACATCAATGAATAAACTGTTTTTAATCTTCACACAGCATCACAGGAATTCGGTAAGGCCACCTTTAACAGATTTGCACATGGCTCTAAACATGAAATTTATGCTTACAATAAATATCTCATGAGTTAAGGCCAGGGTTAAACACCCTGGGGGGGCAAGAAACATAAAAACAGCAAGGTCAGTACTTCCTTTAGGATGCTAATATGCAACCATCTCAACACCACTGTCTCCCATCACTACAGCCCACTGGCCGTCCTATTAGTTCTACCAATATCAGACACTCTCAAAGAGAATAAGTAATGTGAAATGTATAGTCATACAACTTGCAAATTATTTTTTATGTGGTATTAATATGAAGCAACATTTTGGCATTTGAATACTAATTTACTGAAGACATTTCAGCCTTTCATTTAAAAAAATAAATAATTTAAACATTTCTAAAACATAATTTTCACTTTAATATTATAGAGTATTTCGTGTAGAGATATGATAAGTGCAGTGACAAAATAAATCTATGAAATAAATATATGTCAGGTTGCAACACAACAAAATGTGGAAATCAAAATCTGTGTCTGAAAACACTGTATTTAGATTAAATATAAAGATTATAAATATATTTTTTTATTGTAGTGTAAAGGCCAATGCACACGGCGTGCGATTTTGTCGCACCGCCGAATTCGATTCCATTGTTTTGAATGAGACCCAATGAGACAATGCACACGGCGTGCGATGCGATATTGTCGCACGACAACATTCGATTCTCCATTCACATTCATTCATTCATTGGTGTGAATTGAGAATCGAATGTTGTCGTGCGACGAAATCGCCGTGTGCATTGGCCTTAATCTCAAAATGATTGTCAATGGCCCAATCCCAATTCAGCCCTTGGGCCCTACCACTTAGGCCAAATCCCGCTTCCCTTTCCTACCCCTACGGCTCGTTTTGGAGTGCCACTCGCTTTGGAGCCGAGGCCTCTGAACAGAGCCACAAGGTGTAGTGGTTGAAATCTTCCCCTATGAAATGGGACGACCCTTCAAGACCCTGATACGTCATCAGTAGTGTCATGGAAAAGCATCGACTCGCGATTCGTTCACAACACAAAAGTTTCATCCTATCAATTGATCAAACAAGTCATCAAATAAAAAAGAATAATGCTTCATTATCAGTTATGCCATTTCATGACAGAATGCCGGTGCTCTGTAGGCTAGCAACCCTGGTCCTTCCCTGCCAGTCTGCACTGATATTAGAGGATAGCTGTTTTTCTCCACTTGTTGAACTGTAGTGAAAGTCGGAACAGCGCCACAAAACCAACCAGTGGACGTAGATATAAGACATTATAGTATTATCAGATATAATACATTATAGTATTATCAGATATATAATACATGATAGTATTATCACTACAGTGTATCTGTGCAGTCTGAGGTTTGGCAGTTAAGTGCAATTCTGACTGCATAGCTTGAGACTTTCTTTCTTTTTACAAATTAAGAGATTCTAATCTTATTCAGAAATCATCAAAACAAACTCCTATAACCAGTTTGTCATGCATTTCTTCATTCCAACACCACACATGTTTTTGTGTGGTGTTGGAATGAAGAAAATAATTTAAAAATAAAGTAAATACTAGTATTAGGGCAACTACTAGAGGAGACTGTGATGTACCATATAGACGTAGCAAGTTTGGGTAAACAGTCTTCTCAGTCAGAGCCACCCATTACTGGAATACCCTCCCTATAAGCTTTCTAACTTTTAAACCTAAACTTAAGGGGTGGCTTAAACTAAACCAAATTTGTGATCATGAGTAATCATACTCCTTTCAGGCACTCCTCGTAAAACACTGTTTTTAATTATATTCGTCACTTTGTCATGTATCTGTGTATTATCTCTTTTTGTACTGTATTGCAATGTAATGCATTTTGCTGTGCCTGCTTATCTTGTATTGTCTTGCTTTGTCTTGTATTGTCATGTAGTGTATTGCCTGTTGTGTCGCTTTGTTGTGCTTGCTGATGTTTTTAATGACACTACACCATTCATTTTGTAATAGCCTGCTCAGGGACTACAGATGGAAATTAAGCTCATGAGCTAACTCTGGCGCATTTACATTGATGTGGAAACTGATTTGTTGATTAATGTGCACTGTCCCTGGTAAATAAATAAATAAATGTTAAACTTGTGATTAATCGTGATTAATTTCAGAATATTATTGTGATTAACTTGATTAAACATTTTAATCGATTGACAGCACTAGTATACTTAGTGATACTGTTGTTTGGTATATTGAATGGGTTCTTCAACACTTAAAATGTTGTCATATTTTTGTAGGCGCCCCTCTTAACATTTGTGATACAAAATATGTACTCAAGTAATATTAATGTACAGCGAATGTTTCAAGATAACATATAACATGGTGCTTTCACTGCAGTCACAAATTGCCAATACGCCTGCGTTTGGACTTGTGTCCGTTTTGCACCGCTGTATATAACAGCCTACTTCTGCTGATTTAGCTAACTTGACATTTTAGCCATGGTTGAATGCAGGAACAGGATGGAATGGTCATTTCTCCATTCATCCCCACAACATGACAACTAAAACAAAATGACACAGAACATCAGTAAAACAGGGTTTATACAGGAATCTTGAGGTTAATTTGAAAGTGACAGTTGGATCTAAGTGACAGTTGACACTAACAGCCGTGTCTATGTTACCTACAGAGGAGAGAGCAATTGTGAAACTGAAGCCTTCACTGGGATTCCCTCCTGACCCGACTGCTAACTTCCCCCTGCAGTCACCTAATGTTTATTGCCTGGCCTGGCCGTTTCACAAGCTGACTAAAGAGACGCTTCGCCTCCCATCAAGGACAGACATTTAATGGCCTGACCTTCCCACCGTGTTTTTATGGAGCTATAGAACATTTGAACATGCTTTAGGGATTCACCACACCAGTAGAGATGAGGCCACTGATATGAAGAGCCAACTGAATCCAACAGTAAACAATCCAATGATACGGAATGTTCCCATATTACCTCTGTAACCATTTCACAGATAGTTACAGATACTCTAGATCTTGTGAGAAAGGTTGTGGACCACAGAGTACAATTACTATACAGTACAGTCAGTGTGACCCAGAGCATAACATGATTAGTTTGGAATGTGGGGTTCAGTAATAGGGATGTCCCACTGATACAATGCCTGCCTTGGTTGTGGGAAGACGCCGGACTTAAATGCACAATGGATTATGAGACCATTATTCAAGAGATCTCAACAAGAACCTCAGACTCTCAGACAAAAGAGTTGTCACAGTATTCGTTTATGTTTTAATCAGTGCTTAATATGCTAACATAAACATCTCATCAATAATGCAAAGACAATTAAACCCTAATGTGAAAGATGATTTGAGGTAATTGGAAGTTGCGGGGAATGTTGCTGCTAAACGTTGAGCCAAGCATTCTGTCTTTGATGTTAAGGAATAAAATCCTCATACTTTCATCACGACAGAAGGCATTTCGCTGGAACTATGTGATTGCGGCCAAAAGGAGAGATGGAGGGCCAACATTTGTTTGTTGGGTGAACAAATGGTGACAAACGATGGCAAATTGGAGTGAAGGCCCCCCGCTGAACTATAGTCTGCCAACTGGGATTACAATAGAAGAGGTGCTAGGGAGAACACACACACGCGCACACACACACACACACACACACACACACACACACACACACACACAAACACACAGCTAGAACACACGGCTATCAAAATGGATGTGGTTCAAGGCATGGCATGCATACACACACACAAACACAGATGCACCCTCACACACAATAGCCTAGAGAGACGCCAGAGAGAAAGGGCTGTTTCCATTTGAAGAGAAACAGAGGCACACACACACATATATGCACAAAGGCTCACATAGACAATCTAATCCAATGTTTCACATGAAAGAGTTGAGCTTCATGTGTGCCAAACAGGCTGTGCCCATAATCCTATAAATCTATAAGATAGGGACAGATGTAAAGTGAGTTCCCCTCGCCTCTGATCTGACACCATGGGAAAAATCCCCACACCCCCTCAACCAATTGCAACTTCCACATTATTCCATATGGAAACCCAATGACGCTCGGCAATGGGCACAGACCAGACACACGGCTGCCACAACAACACACCAATAAAAATAGATCCAGCCAGGAGCTTCAGCCATTTTCGAAAAGAGAATTCGATTTAATTGGCCAGAAAAAGACAAAGATTTTAATTTCCCCTGAGATCCGGTTTGCCAACTTTGTTTCCTTGCAGAGAGGACTGTCTGTACGTATTACGAGAGTAAGTGCCAAGTATTCATATTGTTCCTCCAATGGCGATCTCTATTCAAATGCCATTAGTGATAACAATGTAGTGTTAATTAGAGTGATGTTTGAATAACAACTTCAAAACAAAGATTCTTGTTTTCAAAACCTCTCTGTGTACATACTGTCGCTATCTGCTATCAGGGTAAAGGCCTACGTGGCACAGATAGACAGAGAGGCTAAGAATACACTTAAACCTCTCTCTCTCTCTGGTAGCATTGCCTCTACACAGACAGGCCATTGTGTGCGGGCACAGATGAGATTTGCATGCATGTTAGACTGGATTACACACACAGGCTCTGGGAACCAAGACCCCTGGGGTCTCCCCTCACAGTTTGGGCCCTGGTTGGCAGGCCCCCCTTCAATGTAAGACTTCAAACAAACCTACAGCTTAATTGGCCGCAGAAACATATGAGACCTAAGGTTAAAGTCTGAGATTTTGGGGTTTCCTCTTGGGACTGGTTCTCCCTTCATGTACAGTTCTTCGAAAATGTTTGAAATTGAAACTATGTCTTAATCATCACCACCACCATCACCTCTCTCATTCAATCGAATATCCATCCATTCAAGGTTTCCTTGGAGAGATGCGTGTGTATGAGAGAGTTAATCCCTCAAGGTGATATGTATATTAACTAGTTTAATCCTTGAACTGAAGTCGCTGTGTCTGAGAGGGTGGAAAGCTCCGGAAGCCACGGAAAGCTCCTTAAGGATGTCTGGGGGGCCAGAGTCCGAGAGACAACATGATGTCTACAGTAAATCGTGACGTTAGAATTATAAGGTTCTATCTCCATTTTTGTCAAAATTGAGTTTTTTTACATAATCTGATCCATTAGGTGTTTATTAATGCCTGTGTGGTGTTATTTTTAAAATGTTGACATTTTTGAGTTAGTAATTCATAAAATACAAAGGTTCCATCTCACAAAACATAATGGAATGTAAAAACTTTGACGCTCAATATCTCTGAACTGCCCTAAACGGAGATAGAACCGTATAATTCTAAACTCACGAAATGTCAACCGGCATATTCATATACAGTGGGGGGAAATAAGTATTCAAATTTTTTTTGTTATTTCACATATTTCCATTGCAGCGATTCACATGAAATTTAGACCAGACATTTGTGTTAACACAATAAAACTACACAGCTAAAGAAATTGTAACACTGTAAATCTGTTGGACCGCGACCATGAGAAGGAGGTTTAATTCTGCTTTCTAAACCTGATGGCTATGTTTAGGCCTATTTGATTTATTTATAAACAGGTTGTTGTCGATAGCTCGCTAGCTGTCACTAGCATAGGGAAGCGAGTCCAGCCGGTGACTGTTTGAAGGCCACTGCAACTTAGTTCCTACAGCTACAGTAGATAAACAAACTTCAGTTGCCAGTGAACTTAGCTAAGGTAGCTGAACAACCAACAGCTTCTTCCCCCAGGCCATCCGTGACCTGAATGACCCCACCTAGGCCACAGCCAGGCAACTGCCCCTGCCCCCAGCAGGATGCCCCCCCCCCCGCCCCGCAATATGGACTAACTACAGCACTTTATATTTATGATAGATGTTAGTATATTTAGTAGTATATTAATAGTATATTATATATATTTTTATAAAACTGTATATATTGATTTGTAAATTGACCTGTACACACTGTTGCATCTCTATTTATCTCTATAGTATAGTTTTGCCCAACTTGCAAATGTCATCTGTGCATACCCCCCCCCCCCCCTCCAACCTACTGTACATATCCTTTGTTTTTCTGTGTGATTTTGTGTGATTTGAAACCTGCTCGTGTAATTTGTAAATGGAATTTTTTGTATTGTAGCACTTCTTAGGAGCCGGCAGTAACATTTCACTGTACATTGTACCTGTACGATATGCATGTGACAAATAAAATTGACTTTGACTTTGACTTTGACTGACGACTGAGTTTATCGTGTTAAAAACGCGCGATGCATTAGAACTGTATAACCTAGCTAACCGGTGTTACTCGCATCTCAAGAAGTAAGTTAGTATAAGCTAGCTGGTACTTGGCATGATGCTGCTGGTAGTTAGCCTGTAACAGTTAGCTGGCTAACCTGCTGTTCAACATTACTTCAATACCAAAGGATCCTGTCATCCTCAATGTCCTGACAAGCTTGTTTTTTCTAAAGCGGAGAGTTCCTATCATATAAATTCTCATCTAGATCTGTCTCAAACTAGGCCGTGTTGGGTCCTTGAATTTGAGGGAATTGAGTCTTGAAAGTCCCTTGAAAAGTGCTTGAATGTGATGTATCAGAAGGTGTGGGAACCCTGAGTGCAGTTGCCGTGCCAGATAGTGATGCGCCCAGTCAGAATGCTCTCGGGGGGTGTTCTAGTGTCAACTGTCACTTAGATCCAACTGTCACTTTCAAATTAACCTCAAGATTCCTGTATACACCCTGGTGATGCGCCCAGTCAGAATGCTCTCGGCGGTGTCTCTGTAGAGGGCCCGCGGAATCTCGGACCCCATGCCAAACTTCTTCAGCTGTCTGAGGTGAAAGAGGCGCTGCTTGCATGTGCCTTTTTTCACCACCTGTTTGGTATGCTCACCTGAGGTAAGGTCGTCGGAGATGTGGACGCGCCAAGGAACTTAAAACTGCTGACCTTCTCTACAGCGGACCCATTGATGGTGATGGGGGTCCTGTTCCCGACCTTTCTTCTTGAAGTCCACCACCAGCTCCTTGGTCTAGTGAGTCAGAGTTGAGAGAGAGAGAGGCTGTTCTCCTGGCTGTACTGAGCCCGGCAGTCGACCTCTCTCCTGTAGGCTGTCTCCTTGGCAAGGCAAGGCAAGGCAAGTTTATTAGTACAGCACATTTCATACAACAGGGGCAATTCAAAGTGCTTTACATACAATATTTAAAAAAACAGCAAGAGGAGCATAAGAAAATAAAAATGACAATGAATAAAAGCGAATATAAGAAGTAAATAGATAAAACATTTAAAAAGACAATAGTTAATGGAAGAAAGACATTGATAGAAGTGTTTAATCATAACTGGTGCAAAACTGGTTTTTAGCTTAGATTTAAATATATTAAGGGTTTGGGGCCTGTTTGATTTCTTCAGGGAGTTTGTTCCAGGATGCAGCAGCGTGACTGAAAGCTGCTGCACCGTGTTTTGTCGGTCGTTGATCAGGCCAATCACGTGGCTCTTGTGTTGAGAGTTAGAGGGGGGGCGGAGGTCTTTGAGCCCATTCTCACCACCTGTTGTCGGTCTGACAGGAAGTCCAGGATCCAGTCGCGTAGGCCGGGATTAAAGTCCGGGAAGGGAGGCGGATTAGAGTGCGGTGGCGATGGAATGGTGTCATAATGGTGTCATATTACGGTGGCCGACAAGGGCAAACGCGCTGCAAATACCGGAAACGCGCTACATATAGAGAAACGCGCTGCAAATACCGGAAACGCGCTACATATAGAGAAACGCGCTGCATATAGAGAAACGCGCTGCATATAGAGAAACGCGCTACATATAGAGAAACGCTGCAATTCAGTTCACAACACAACGGAAGTGTTCTCACAACGGAAGTGTTCTGGGGGGGAACGGTAAGTGGAACGGACCGGAGACGTGTTTTTGAAGAAGTTCCGAAAAGCAGTTCTGAAGAGGTTGTGGAGTGAAGAGGCGACATAAAAGGTACATATTATATTTCTTATTTATGTCTGCAGATAACGTGCTGTATTTCAAACCGAAGGGCTCATTCTATGCCCTACACCCTACGAAGGGTTCGTAGAAGCTTGTGCAGTGGAGGGATTCTTTATTGGGAATTCACAGCCGACTGAGGCACTCTCCCCTCCCGCGACGGAGGGTTATCAGCCTGGCTGGGGTTCCATACTATAATTGTGTTAGTATTAATGTTAATACTATAATTGTGTTAATATTAAATAATAAACCATATCAATGCCTGTCTTCCAGGCTGCCATGTTTTGTCCTTTCTGTGGCCAAGATCTGGGGACTGTTCAAGTCTTCTGTGGCTCATGTGGCAAAAATGTACAGTTTTTGGCAGCACCTGAAGGCAACAGTGAGTAGACATGATGATTGTATTTGAGTTTGTTTGCAGAATATGGGGTACAACACACCTTTGGGAATACTAATGCAATAGTTTTCAGTATGGAAGCCTACTTTCCTGAATGTAAGATTGAGGTCATGATTAGATTGTAGACTAATTTATTAGAAATGTAAGTTATATAATAATTGTATACAATTTCTCGATGCATATGATTAAACAGTTGGGTATAGGGAGTGTTTTTGAGTCCCACTGCCATGGGGTAGAAACAGGTCTTATGGCCTGAACTTTTGGTCTTGATAGACCTCAACCTCTTACTAGCAGGGAAGGGGTTCAAACAAATGGTGTTCAGGGTCAGAGGGGTCTGCCATAATCTTTCCTGCACTTCACCTGGTACTCAAGGCGTATAAGTTAAGTCCTGAAGAGAAGGCAGATCAGATGATGTGCTGCAGCTTGTCCTAGCAGAAAATGTTGTCTTTATTATATTTTTCTTTCTTTTTGTTTATCAGGCTCAGCATCAGACAGCCCCACAGAAGAGGATCTGATTCGAAAGTACTTCCATGATGGCTACAGCTACGATGACATTTTGGATTTCCTGGCAACGACTCACAATGTTAAAATGAGCCTTCGCTCTCTGAAGAGCAAATTGAGAAGTTTCTCTTTGTGCAGGCAAACAAATTACTCTCCTGTTGCTACTGTATGTTCTGCCATACAAGAAGAGCTGAAGGGACCAGGCCAGCAATATGGTTACCGTTCGATGTGGCAGACATTGCGTCAGAAGTACTCTCTGACAGTGAGTAGGGATAAAGTCATGGCTTTGATGAGAGAGCTTGATCCGTCAGGAGTTCAACTTCGTGCAAGACGAAGATTTGTAAGGAGAGTTTACAGCTCCTATGGACCAAACCATGTCTGGCATGTGGATGGCTATGATAAATTAAAACCATACGGTTTGGCCATTAGTGGCTGTATAGATGGCTACTCCCGCAAAGTGCTGTGGTTGGTGTGTGGAGCAAGCAACAATGACCCTGGGGTCATTGCTCAATACTACCTGCATTATGTCTCAGAATGTGGGGTCATACCAATGCGGCTTCGCACGGACTGTGGCACTGAAAACGGCACAATGGCGGCAATCCAGTGTGCCTTAAGATCTTCACACACCGATGACTTTGCTGGGGCTGCCAGTCATATGTATGGCTCCTCAACAGCAAACCAACGAATCGAAAACTGGTGGTCATACTTCCGCAAACAGAGGTGTCCTCAACTTTTAAAATATTTCTTACACCCCTAGTAGGGAACACAGTATATCTTAAAATACCCATGGAATTTCATTCGTTCTGATTACTTGGTGGTACATCTAGTTGTTGGAGCATTGATTTCCATTCCACTGAACTGATCAGAAACACCTTAAAACACAGAGGGACCCCTTCTATTTAGTAAATACCTTTTGTGGCACTGCAGGTTTTCTGTTGTTTGATGATCATTATGCTAATTCTAAATCCATTACATGGAAATGCATCACCTACAACAAACTACATCTCTAATTTGAGTGTTTTTTCAGATCTCAATTCTGGATGGACCTCATGAATGACCTGAGGGAGGGAGATTTGTTCAGTGGCAGTCATGAGCACACATGCCTAGTGCGGTTTGTGTTCATGGGTGTGCTACAGCGGGACCTTGATGAATGCAGGGAAAAGTGGAACACACACACCATCAGACCTGTTCACCAGTCTCGTTGTCCATCTGGGAAACCAGATGTCATGTACAACCTGCCTCACAGGTTTGGTTCTATCAATGAAAATTATGTTTTCATTCTTGTACTTCTACATTCACAATTTACATGTACTTCTAATTGTCTAAAATGCAATCAACTGTAGTTGCCTGTTGAGTAGCTTTCAATTGAAATACTTTTCTCTAAAAAAATATTATTTGATACAATGATACATTTATAACAAAATGTTTTAATGAAAACAGTACAGTTAGTGTGCCAGTTAACTGTTACCCACAGGTTTGGCGGAACTGACTGTGGGTTCAAAGTCCCACCACACGAACTGGGCCAGTTTGTTTCGGAGTCTACCTACAGTCAATGTGGAGATCAGCATCTCCAGGGACACTTTGAGAACCTGCAGAGAAGGCTTGGTCTGATGCAGGCCTTGACCTGGCAGTCTGGTGTACAGAACTATATCAGACTGAAGAACATGGCTGATATGTCATGATATGTGAGTACACATTTCAAAGAACAAAGTTAACCCTTTAACTACTGAAATCTAGTTAAGCCAGTTTAGTTTACTGTAGTCCAAACCCTGGGGAATTTTGTATCCCAAAGTCCATGTTGTTCTGAAACTCATTGTAATTCATGGCCATCGGTATCTCTATTGTGTTGGCGCAGGTTCTGCTCATTGGGAAGCGTGATGTCCGCAGAAAAAGCAGTTTGGGTGGTGGCTGGATCCCAGAGGGAGGCAGTGCGTCGAGTCCTGTGGCGAACATGAGGATGTCCTGGAGGAAGATTCCTGTTTGTTTCTCTGAAAAAAGTAGATTTAGTTTAGTTGTAAAATATAATATTTCAATGGAACTGCCAGCAATAGAAGATGATATCAAGATGACATAATTAAAAGATCTGGGGACTGTTCAGGTCTTCTGCAGGGTAGGGAGTGTGTTTATGATGAGATAATTAAAATAAACCTTCTGTGTCAAGAAGATAGTCTCTCCAGAATCCGAGTACACAGGTTTCTTCCTGTCGCCTTATGCACCCTGCTTCACTGAGCTGAAAAATAAAAATACCTACGGCTTAAATTCAGATGTCAATCCTCGTCTGGTTTCTTTGAAAAACATTAGGTTTAAAACATACAATACCAGCACATTTGGCATATTGGTGCACACTGCCCGTAAACATTTGACAAAGATGCAAGAAATACATTGAAAATCCACACAATTCTGAGTAAACTAGCAAATGTGTAAAGGTTGCATCTGTCAACACAGCTTACCTGTAGAAGTTGTTCTGACCCCGAGCACATTTGTCTTGTTCCTGGACTGCGGTTTGTCCTCCATCCTAGTTTTACCCCAAAAATTAGCAGTTAATTTAATGACAGTGTTATTGGCTTAGTAACTAAAACAGCACACATTACATGTAGTTTGGCTTGGTGAATTAATGCAATTATTTACAGGCATTTCATAATTTCAGGTTCACACATTCAACACTAGAGGATATGGATTTTCTTACTTGATGAGATGCTGTCTGTAAGCTTCTGGCAGGTCTGGATTTTTTTTTTTTTTTAACTGCTGTACTGTATTGTGCTGCTTGTGCAAGAAAAGTTAATGTTGACTGTGCTGTGTTACCCTTGCAAAATGTTCTCCATTCTTGGAGTGCTCACTTCATTTGGAGTGCTCACTTCATTTGGACCGTCCCACACCTGCATACAACACACAAATGACAGATTAGATCAAATGAAAATATTATCAAAATATTGTCAATTCACTTCATTTAAGGAGAAATGCCATGATGCAAACTGACCACGGTGTCTGAAAGTGGACTGTCTCCAGATGCCAAATTAACCATTTGAACCACACCGTCATCATCTTCACTTGAAGACTGTCCACTGTAACCTTTGAAAAATAATAATTGGCATAATTGATGTGGGTATAAAGATGAATTTCACTCATTGCCTCAGTTTTACAGAGTGAAGCTTAAAACAAGGTGGAAACTTGCACTTACAACTGTTGTACAGTGTTATTCTTTGGTAGGCCTTTCCAATGGCCTCCTTGTATTTCTCCACTGTGAAAGCGGTGTCTGTTCCTGGAATGTTTCGAACTTCCTGACCATCGGGGTACAGCAAGACATAGGCAACATCTTTCATGTCCTGGTTAAAATCTTTCAGCTTCTTTAAAGCAGCATCCAACAGTTGGTCAGATGACCATTGTGGTTGAACATCAAGGGGAAGTGACTTCCCTCTCACAGGTTTAAGGAAGTCACCTGTCCTCCTCATAATGCCAACAAATATCTTGACAGAACCAGCCTACGTTATGTCTGAATACGATCCAACGGCTAATTCCCAATAAAGAATCCCTCCACTGCACAAGCTTCTACGAACCCTTCGTAGGGTGTAGGGCATAGAATGAGCCCTTCGGTTTGCAATACAGCACATGTTATCTGCAGACATAAATAAGAAATATAATATGTATATAATATGTCGCCTCTTCACTCCACAACCTCTTCAGAACTGCTTTTCGGAACTTCAAAAACACGTCTCCGGTCCGTTCCACTTATCGTTCTCCCCCAGAACACTTCCGTTGTGAGAACAGTTCCGTTGTGTTGTGAACTGAATTGCAGCGTTTTTCTACACTTCCGTTGTGTTGTGAGCTATATGCAGCGCGTTTCTCTATATGCAGCGCGTTTCCGGTATTTGCAGCGCGTTTCTCTATATGCAGCGCGTTTCCGGTATTTGCAGCGCGTTTGCCCTTGTCGGCCACCGTATCATATTGGTGTCATAATGGTATCATAATGGTGTCATAATGGTGTCATAATGTCATCGGTGGATCTTTTTTTGCCGATAGCCGAATTGGTGAAGGTCCAGGGTGGTTGGTAGTGTGCTGCAGATCTAGGCCTTAATAACATGCTTCTCAAAGCATTTCGTGACGTTAGAATTATAAGGTTCTATCTCCATTTTTGTAAAATGTTTGTTTTTAACATAATCTGATCCATTAGGTGTTTATTAATGCCTGTGTGGTGTTATTTTTAAAATGTTGACATTTTTTAGTTAGTAATTAATCAAATACAAAGGTTCCATCTCACAGAACATAATGGAATGTAAAAACGTTGACGCTCAATATCTCTGAACTGCCCTAAACGGAGATAGAACCTTATCATTCTAAACGGAGATAGAACCTTATCATTCTAAACGGAGAGAGAACCTTATCATTCTAAACGGAGATAGAACCTTATCATTCTAAACGGAGATAGAACCTTATCATTCTAAACGGAGATAGAACCTTATCATTCTAAACGGAGATAGAACCTTATCATTCTAAACGGAGATAGAACCTTATCATTCTAAACGGAGATAGAACCTTATCATTCTAAACGGAGATAGAACCTTATCATTCTAAACGGAGATAGAACCTTATCATTCTAAACGGAGATAGAACCTTATCATTCTAAACGGAGATAGAACCTTATCATTCTAAACGGAGATAGAACCTTCTCATTCTAAACTCACGATTTGCTCACAATGGGAGTGAGAGCAACAGGGTGCCATTTAGACATGATACCTTGTTCTTTTTCGGCAAAGGAACAATGATGGATGAGTTGAAACAGTGTGTGTGTGTGTGTGTGTGTGTGTGTGTGTGTGTGTGTGTGTGTGTGTGTGTGTGTGTGTGCGTGTACTCCTGTGTGTAGTGCAGTATGCCTGTGTGTTCTGTGTAGTGTACCTGTAGGTATTGTAGGCCGGTGTGTTGTACATCTAGGTCATAACAAGGACACTACTACAGTATAATTTCATTTATTCATTACTCGAAACGCTGCAGTGCTTTTCTGCCAGGAGGATAATGAACGGGATGAGATTTAATATTGATCCTTGGACTGACCTCCGATGAAACACTTATCATTTTATAATATCTTTCACGCATACTGTTAATGAGATCAATGCTCTCCTGTGGTTAGTGTAAAAAGATAAAACCACAACCATAGCGCTGTAAGAAACGAGCACGATCAAGCATTTCGTAACCTGTGGGGAATTTTTAGACACATTTCTATAGAACTCAAATCAAACGCAATAACGCAGTGACGCAATTTTAGATTTTTTTTCTGAGCTCGCTGGGGGGTAAAAGGTTATTGATTTCTGTTGTTTTGTTTTTACTTTGTTTTCATCGTTGTCAGTCAATCGTCTCCCGTAGTCAGTGTGGTGTGATTGTGTGAGTAGAGGGCCTGTCAGAGTATGGCTGCTTTCTCATTAGAGGCTCATCATTCTTAAGCAGTAGGAGGTTTAAATCTGCTGCATTCACACAAATAAGAGAGCTTACTTTTGAAGATGTGGCACTAGCATAGCTATTATCTTAACTTTGTTTCCCCTATCCCCACAGATGATATGAATATATTTATAAGGCTTGCGCAATCTCCATAAGAGGTTGCTTCAAGTATGTCACACAGATGTGATGCTATGTGATGCATACATCTAAATACTACTCTACTCTAGTACCCTATTTTTATATCAAAAGACAATCGTCAAGTATAAGATGTAGATCTAGATATATTCAATTCAGAAATGCAGTAGTATCAAAGAACCATGCATCCAACCCAATGGTGTATGCTCTCCCCAGAGGGATTCACTTCACTGAGGCGTAGAGTATGGAGGGGTAGTGTGGGTGGACGGCTGGTGGAAGGCGATTGATTCAATATATCTGAGGTTGCGCCTCTGAATACAAAAACACCCATGAAAGAGCCGTGGCTACGACTAACTAATTCAGTGGGCTCACTAAATATCTGTGGCCGCCGTCTGAAGCCCCAGTGCATTGTGACATCACAGAGAATAAATCAAACTAGACAGGGGGACAATTCCTGTGGGAATTGTGAAGGGTGCTTGCCCCTCACAGCCAGTAGGGGGCAGGTCAGTGTCCTCTGGGCCACTCCCCTGCACCCCCCCAGCGAAGACCGTATTTCTCTAGCTCACCCAGGGGCCGTGTGTGTGTGTGTGTGTGTGTGTGTGTGTGTGTGTGTGCATAATGGCACGGAAAACCGTATTCCGTAACCTTCCACCGGACAATAGCAACGCGAGTGGGAACGAGCCGCACATTTTGACACCCCTCATGTCTACCTAGTGCCAAAACTAAATGGTAAATGGACTGCACTTATATAGCGCCTTTATCCAAAGCGCTTTACAACGGCCTCTCATTCACCCATTCACACACACATTCACACACCAATGGCGGTAAGCTACCATGCAAGGCGCCGGCCGGCCCGCTCACTGGGAGCAATTTGGGGTTCAGTGTCTTGCCCAAGGACACTTCGACATGTGGCCAGCCGGGGCTCGAACCACCGATCTGCCAACCTTGCGATCATTAGACGGCGGCTCTACCTCCTGCGCCACAGCCGCACCAAAACTGTGGGACAGGTAGCCGTGGCAAATTTTGCTATAATAATAAATAAATAAATGTATATGTGCAAGAACAATAGTGTTGCTTGCATACTGCAGGCACACTAATAATTTGCTTTTCCGGCAGCTACCCAGGGTTTGATGTGAAATGCATTTGGCTGACACATTTAAACTCAAGCAGCTTATGAGGTAGGGCAAGTATACATGGTTTGTGTTGGTTGATACCGAGCCATGCATCCCTCCTCGAAGTGTCACATGGGATTTCCCTTTTTAATACAACAGTAGGAACTGGTCTTGAAAAAGGAGGATGCTGATTATTGAATGAGGATTCCTAAGATATACCATTACAAAGGCCTTCTCTCCCAGTCATCCTTATCCCTATAGTCTCTTCACAACACTGGCTCCCCGCTGGTGGAATGAGCTCCCCACGGCTGTCAGAACTGCAGAGTCACTACCCATCTTCCGTCGTAGACTGAAGACCCATCTCTTCAGGTTACACCTTAACTGCTCCTCCAGAGACATCTTCTGCGGCTCAGCACTGCGTCTCCTAAAGACACCCGCTTTCCCCTCTACTGTGTCCCTATGAACTTCTATTGCCCCCCCTTGTACTATTTCTTTGTTTCTCCAGTGTAAAAAAAAAAGAACTAGGTTTTAGAAGAAGGTGATAGGAGAAGGTTTTTCCTTCTATCAATGGCCCGGGCCTGAGCTGGATTACTCTTCCTGCTACTGATGATTCACATGCTTAGTATTCAAATGTATTGATTAAGTCGCTTTGGAATAAGGCGTCTGCTAAATGCCAAAAATGTAAAAATGTCTATAGCAGACCACATGGAGGCATAGTTAGTATACTGTAGAGACATTGAGGAGCAGAATTTTTGGCTATCAAGTCAGATACTCAAAGGTACTAGCATGGGTGTAGGTTTGATTTTATATGAAGGGTGGGGGATGGGGGTTAATAGAGGGAGGAAGCAATTGGTTATCTTTTTAAATCGTAACTACAAAGGATGGTAAATAAGTCCTGAGAAGGTCCCGAAAAGGTTCTAAGAAAATCCTGGGAACCCTGGTTATTAAGACATGTAGGCCTTAATATGAATGAATGAATGAATGAATGAATGAATGAATCTAATTAATCTAATACGCTCTAATTGCTCCTAATCTCCTACTAAGATATGTCGGTAGAAAGACATGAAATATGTTCATTATGTTAAAAGATCCTCAATCTGTAATACATATTTTTACCCATAAGTGTGCACAGCTTTCCTACTGATAAGAAGAGGAGAAAGCAGTGGGAAGATGCATGTGGACGAACCCAACTGCCTAAAGATGAGCGTCTTTATTCGCGCCACTTTTCCGAAGATGCATTTGAGGCGTTTAATCGACCAACGCTAATAAAAAGAGCTCACAGGTGCCGTTAGCTGTAAGCGAAGACTTAAACCAAATTCCGTGCCTACGATTTCCCCCCACAAGGAGTCTAAACGGCCTCGGGTAGCGAGTGAAGAGCACATCAGGAAACGGCTAAGACAGGATAGCTAGCAGTGGTGAAGAAAAGGTACCTGCTATATGACGGCCATGGCCAGCAATTTAGTTGACAGTTCCTGTAATGGTTCCTGTAATATTACTGCAAACAAAATAATATAATTTATATGAAATATCAGGGTGCTCTTTGACAAACGTGAGGCTCCAAGCATTCACTTGGGCCAGCTCTGGTCCTATTATTAAATTCTAAATGAGCCAAATGTTGGCTTTTAAATGCAAACGATTGGTTAAAAAAAATCTAATTTTCAACCATGTCCCATTAAATGCTTAATGAAACTTACACACCTGCACACTAGCATACTACAAAGAATGAAGCCCAGATGTATTGGCCCAGCATTCTATATATATGCTAGTGCACACTGAAACAGACTTTGTGCAACAGGCCCAATATTAACAATAATCTGACTGAGAAAAATGCCTGTCTGACGCAAACATTTAATCTAACTGAAAGATCCTTGTAAGCCAACAATGGCATATTACCATACCCAACATCATCTAGACAAGAGTGATTATATACTGTATATAACAGTTGGTGCTGATATCTATTTCAAAGCAAACTAAATTGCATTTACAACAATGTATCCATCCAAATGAAATCGTCTGTATGTTATGAACGTATCTTAAAAACACATCTCTGTTCCAATATAGCAGGGACCTGAGATGAGTTATGGAATGAATATCTCTGGCCTGATTTAGTTCACTTTCATATTTCTCATCTGACTCCGACTCATCTATCATCTACGGACCATTAACAAGCCTCCTCAAGACAGCTAATACAATCAGGAAGAGGGACCTCCAAGCCTACCACTGTGTTGCCACGGAGATAATTGTTATATAGTGGTTGCAGTGAAATAATATGCTTTTATTCTTGCAGCCACTTACCATTATCTTTGTCAGATGACAAAAGTTAATTTACCTTCAACACTGATTCGTTGTGAAGATAGACATTTTGACAGGCCGAGGCTACACACTGACTCAAACGTAACACAACATTGGCTGTATGCAATTAAAGTAGTGCTGAGGGATTTACAAAAGAAAAGAGAGAAGATTTAAAGGAGCAGGGTGTAAGTTTGTCACCTGTAAGAAATCTGCCAAATCTGACTATCACAGCGAAATTCAGTTTGACGTTTTTCAAACATCCTACCTATTAGGCTAATAAGCGCTTTTTCCGGACCAAAATTCCTAAATTAAATATTTCTTTCAAGGGATCTCATTCCCTGATCTCTACCAATTGATTATGTAAAGGCCAATGCACACGGAGTGCGATTTTGTCGCACGACAACATTCGATTCTCAATTCACACCACCGAAGTCGGACCAGGCATATTGTGCCTACATGCTCGATTGTTATTATTATGTAATATAGGTGTCTTGTAATCCCATATGAGATGGGCCGTGTTGTTGACTTCGGTGGTGTGAATTGAGAATCGAATGTTGTCGTGCGACAATATCGCATCGCACGTCGTGTGCATTGTCTCATTCAAAACAATGGAATCGAATTCGGCGGTGCGACAAAATCGCACGCCGTGTGCATTGGCCTTAAGACTACAGTATGTAATAGGAATCCTGCCTGGGATGCCCATTCAGAAATGCCTTCATACTGTTATGCATCCCATTTGTCTAAGTCTGAGATATTCCCTTTGGCAGCTCATCCACTGTTTAAACAAATCACTATCGGTCCTGAGCATCAAACGGCTCTGCCATTTCGCTTTAAAGTTGAATCTGAAGTCTGGCAAATGGTTGCTGCCTGCATCAGGGTATATTTAAAATGCAAGCACTGTAGCTGGGAGCTTCTATTTTGGGGGGGTTGTCACCTGTGGACTTTCATAGAATCCAGACGGAAGCAACATGGCAGTTATTTGATCAATTTAAATGATTACACACTTCTGCAGCAGATCTTCGGGTTAGAGAGTAAAAAAGTTTGTGTTCTACTCATACTTCTTTGAAATACAAAGTGAAATAAGTTCTGAGAGGAAGGAAAATAGGCTGATCTCTTATCTGTATTCCTGAAATATTTTGAAAGGTAACGAGTGAGACTTTGATCTATTTTTAAGTGGTACCTGATCAAATCTAACTACCCCAGAAAATGTATTGATGTGACAGTTTACTAAACATGATGAAGGTAGCTTATTCTAAAAAGGAGGGCCTTATTCTTGGCCCACCCTTTAAATGTCAAGTGCTATGAATAAACTCAGCAAGTCATGGAGGTACTAAACATTTAAACGTTTAAATGAGTCCTCCTAGACCTAGAGCTTAAGAATTCTCGATTTCAAACATAAATCTCCTGGCGTAAGCTAAATATGACATCTTAGGTGTCTTATCTGAAATTATGCAGAGACAGGAGGGCGATCAAAAAGACCATGAACATTGATGTACATGTAATCTACAGCACTACTTTAGAGCGGTTGCTTTTCTTTTCTTTTTTACTCAATGTGTTTTTTATTTAGTTTTCAGAGACATTACAGTACGCACAGACAAAACAGCGAAAACAACAAAACAAAACAAAAACAGAAACAAAAATAATAATAAATAACAGTTCACAGAGTACTTCTCATATATAATACAAAGCCATTTTTAAGAAGTAAGAGGCATTGTTAGACGTTCCACGTAAGAAATGAAAGGCTGCCACACTGCACTAAACCTCCCAGTTGATCCCTGCAATGTGTATCTCATCTTTTCCACCTTGAGAAAGTACATGACATCACAATGACATGACATCACAAATCCACCTGCCCAACAAGGGAGGACGATCATTCTTCCAATTCAAAAGTATAAGAGCTGTTGCTTTCCTGCATAGCACAGTGCTCCCTAGTGGATAACGCTTGTTAGGACAGATCACAGTTCAAAGTATTGACTAGGGGTGACCAAGTCAAGTCCTGAAGGGTCAGTTTTTTGGGTCTTCATTTGGTCCTTTTAATTAGGGTCTGAGTTACACCCAGGGGGAAACGTGTGTAGCCTCTTTCCCCTGTGATCATAGACATTTGCTGTGACTAAATGCTTATACTGCGACCTATTTAGCAGGTTTTTCAGTCATGCAAGATTCGAAAATTGTGCAGTATGGAAACTTACCGAAATTGAGTATGTATAACATACCAGGTTGTCATACAGTATTGGTAGTGTACCTTTCCATATTCACTGCACACTATTTAGGAAGTCCTCTGATTTTAGTCCTAATATTCAATGGAGCAGGTAAGGGGCGGGCAATAGCAACATTGAACCAATTACCATTAACTCTACCATGGTTGAGCTACAGATGATGGTTTCTCAGTATGAATGAGGTGTAATGTGTTCAAATATGTCACTGCATACATTTTTACTACACAGTAGTATGTAGTATGGTTAGTATGTAGTAGATCATTTTAGTAAATAGTAGGCAGTATGAGCTTTCGGACAAAGCAACCAATTGATTAATTAAGTACTGGGGAGCAACAACCACAACCTGCAGATGCAGCAGATTACTACTGTTGTTGAACACTGGGGATTGTCTACTGCTTCAATAGCAAATCCCTACAAATCATTGATGATTAAACATGACTTTTGATGCTTTTGAGGTCATGTTCTCACATGAAAGTCTGAATCTTGACCCGGAGCAAGTGGATGAGTTTGCAACATTGTTGCATAAATTATTTATCTGATTTGCGTTCTCACAGCCCTTCATGTAAACTAAGTAACATAGGCAATCGAAGCAACAGACGTGGTAGTTGATTGGTCAGAAATCCCGCTCTTATCCAGATCAACACGCATGCACTGTTGTTTTCCTATGGACAGCCTCGATGCGTCGTTTCTAAATAAGAGCGAAACCACCCTTTTCAAGCGGAGCATCCGTTGGTTGTTTGCTGCGGGAGCGACTTCGAATGCGCGTTCTCACAGCTCCAAACGACGCAAAGCAGAGCGAATTTAAACTTTTCTAAAGTCTGTTTCAAGTGAAGCAAATGTTCTAGTGAGAACACCCCCTGAAAGCATCTCACCTCAAAGAAAAACATGGCCATGATTTGTTTTCCAACCCTTTAGTTTATTGACAGTTTTACACCATTTGGGAGAGCAGGTTCAAATATCAAAATACAGATACAGATCTGGATGCTACTGTCTATTCCATACTGCCTTCCAACACGGTCAGAATATATTATTGCATACCCATATGTAACCAATGACTTTAGACTGGAGAGGTGAAAACATCTCCTCTTGGCATACTTTAAATGGGGCCCACCCGCTGTGCCGACGGACCACGATGCTGACAGTTTATTAGCGGATTTCTGCGAGAGCTGACAAGACAGTACATGTGGGAAAACTAGGGT
>NC_137682.1:3122565-3177565 GCF_963989245.1 Nansenia antarctica | reverse complement strand
GAAGGAGAGAGAGAGAGGGAGATTGCAGAGAACAAGTCAATGTGCAATGGAAGGTTTCATACAGTACTGATTGATTGACAAGACTAAAAAAACTCAGCACAGAAAAGACAACCTACGATCCACGGGTGTGTCCACCACCACAAGTACAAAGGTCCCTTAGGCTTCCTTTAAATAAAACAATCCATGAAGGAGAATAAAATATCTACCACACACAGAGTAGGACATGCATGTCTGTCTCCATCTCCCTCAAAAACAGACTAATGTGACAGACTACCACCCAGTATCCTTACGGTTTTTTCTAAATCTAGCTACATATCACCGATTTGTTCATCGTTCGTCACATTCTAAAATTCCGTCTCGAATTCCATCCACAAGACTCAACAGTCAACAAAGGCACAGAGTCAACAGTCAACAGAGAAGTCAGAGACATACATACTGCTGCAATATTTACACAGACCCGGAAGAATCAATAGAACTGTCTGACGTACACACACTCCAGGCCTCTCAGAAACATTACAGACAGAGTCAATCAATATTGACGACACAACATACCACTTCCATCCTGATCCTACACAAACTTCACACGACATCTAGAAGGACACCTGATACACACACACAAGGAATCGACCCTGAGGAAATCCCTTCTGTCGTGCCTCAAGCACTTCCTTTGGATACTTCAGAGAGAATAGGGAATACGTAGCTGACACACACACACACACACACACACACACACACATTAGCTGGCATATCACAGATGCTTGAGAGAAAGACTCGATAACGGAGGTGCTGAACATTGGTAGTGGCACCTCTTCCCATCTTAACTCAACAGAGAAAAAAGGGGGGGAGGAACTACCATACATGCCTCAAGATCTACGGTAATGTTGGCATGTCAGGCCCTACTGCAGAGCTCTCCACTCACCTTGACTAGCGTTGAAGTTTTTGAAGGGGTTCAGGAGAGTGGACCGTGGAGCAGGAGGGGGGGGCGAGGGGGGGGGAGACGGGGGGTACTGGGAGGGGTCATGGAACGGACGGATCTCAGAGGAGATGGTGGTCTCTAATTGGTCGGGGGGGCTGACGGCATCGTAGGGGTCCAGCGACTCCTCTTCAGGCCCGACCAACGGCTCCTCCTCTTCCTCCTTGATCTCTCCCACCGCGATCCCCCCCTCCCCGTCGCTGACAGGTAGTACGTCCCAATACAGAGCCAGGACCACAAACTGGAGCAGGAGCCACATCAGACACATGAAGATCTTTGAGACGGAGGAGGAAAACCCAAAAGATGCCAAATTAAAAGAGATCCTAGAGCACCCTACAGCACATTCAAAATGTGTGACATGACATTCAATCATTGTTCACATTTGCTGAGAGGGCATTGGCCATGTTCTACAAATGCTTACAAATGTCCTCAAATGTATGTCGGTATTTACTTAAGGATGGAAGATGGCGCCTTCTGTTAGATAAACAGATGCTGTGTGTATATAGTGTGTGTGTCATAGGGCCAATACTGCATAGTGTATGGGCTATGTAGTGGTACACTCAAAGTGTTAGTTAGTACCGGTACCAACAAATATGTTTTCATTTAGGGAAACCCCTTTGAAGAAGTATTTGGGTTTCCATGTTGAACCATGTTGGGTTCTATGTTGAACTCTTTCCACAGTGGGTTCTACGTACATGGAACCCAAAAGGGTTCTTCAAAGGGTTCCCCGGCCTACATGGACACACGAAGAACCATTATTTGTCATGAGAAAAAAAGAGTGCATGGTACCCATTAACTATACTACATTATAACTGGACAGCTCAGAGCTTGAATAGGTGTTTTGTGTTTCTTAAGCAGGAGTTGTGGTGTGAGAACCGGAGAGAAGGACTGATTATCTGGATGTTTTTACCCCAGAGAGAATAGGGAGAATAGAGAGAATGGAGGGGATGGGGAAGATGGAGAGAAGAGAGAGAATAGAGAGAGAGAGAATAGAGAGAGAGAGAATAGAGAGAGAGAGAATAGAGAGAGAGAGAATAGAGAGAGAGAGAGAGACAGAGAGAGAGAGAGAGAGAGAGAATAGAGAGAGAGAGAATAGAGAGAGAGAGAGAATAGAGAGAATAGAGAGAGAGAGAGAGAGAGAGAGAGAGAGAGATGTTTTTACCCCGGGTGATGTGTACTTGTCAACCACAAATGGCCCCAGTCTGAAGTCACACAGCCGCAGGAAGAGGTTGAACGCTGGCCCTGTAAAAGTAAGAAGGGGGGAGATGTCAGTAAATAGAGACACGTAGAGGGTCCATAGTTATTGGTCCCATTATGACATCATGTCCCATTATGACATCATGTCCCATTATGACATCATGGGGAAACAGTAACTGACCAATCAGGAGCCCAGCTTGGCGACATGCCATGATGGCAGCAAAGATGCCGGCACGTTCCTCTGGCCGGGTGCTCCGTGTGAGGAACCCGAATATGCAGGAGCCTGCTCCCGCACCAACACCTGGGGGGCATAAAGAAAGAAGAAATCATACAATTGTGATAACTGCTCCTCCCGAGACATCTTCTGCCCCTCAGCACTGCGTCTCCTGAAGACACCCGCTTTTCCCCTCTACTGTGTCCCTAAAAACTTCTATTGCCCCCCTTGTACTGTTTCTCTGTCTCTCCAATGTAAAAAAAAATTGGGTTTAGAAGAAGGTCATAGAAGAAGGTTTTTCCTTCCATCAATGGCCTGAGCTGGATTACTCTTCCTGCTACGACTGGTGGATTGATGAATCACTTGCTTAGTATTCAAATGTATTGATTGTAAGTCGCTTTGGAATAAGGCGTCTGCTAAATGCCAAAAATGTAAAAATGTAAAATTCTCATCAAAACATGCATGTGGAATTCCTTATGAGCTTGAGACCAAGCTGTGTCGTGTGGTAGGGACTGTGTGTTACTTTGTGTGTGTATGTGTGAAGAGATGGGTCTGTGTGTATGTGTGAAGAGATGGGGGGGTTGTTGAGTTGTTCTCACCTGCGACAAGTCGACTGCATAACAAAAGCCATTTGGAGTATCCCATAAAATACAGGAAGTTACCTGGGGGAGAAACACATTAATCATAGCTCAGCTGTATCATCTGTGTGGGACCGCCCGCCGAGAATTGTTATGATAATAATCTTCTCAAAAGTAAATCATGTGGTTTTTCATGTGCTTCCAGACAACAACATTAAGTAGGTCTATAAACTCACCAACAATTTCAAAGACATTAGAGATGAGGATGATGGTCTTTGTAGTTCCAGTCCGGTCTGACCAGAGGCCAAAGAGCGGGCCGGTCAGCAAGCCACTCAGACTGAAGGCCGACAACCCCAGACCCAAGAAATATGGGGGTGCCTCCAAGATCTGGAGATATCGCCATATTGTTGGGAGAATAACAGCTGGAGAGAGAGAAAAGGGGGGGGGGGCATTCACAATTCACAATGCGGCTGTGGTGCAGGAGGTGGAGCTGCCGTCTAATGATCGCAAGGTTGGCAGATCAGCGGTTCGAGCCCCGGCTGGCCACATGTCGAAGTGTCCTTGGGCAAGACACGGAACCCCAAATTGCTCCTAGTGAGCGGGCCGGCGCCTTGCATGGTAGCTTGCCACCATTGGTGTGTGAATGTGTGTGTGAATGGGTGAATGAGAGGCCATTGTAAAGCGCTTTGGATAAAGGCGCTATATAAGTGCAGTCTGTTTAATTAACATTCACAATCAACCTTAGCAATTTGAAGTAACGTAAACATAGTGCCGCCTGAGTAAATCAATTTTTGCAACAGGTTCCTGGTTTAAATCATCTGAGAATTAAAACAACATGACAGTGGATTCATTTTTTAAATAATGGGTAATAATAGTTTCATAGGCTATTTTAGGCAATCAAAATGAACTTACCGTACTCAATGCCACTTAGTAGAAATATTAATCCAATAGTGAGGAATGTGAAATGCTTCTTTTGTCGATTATCCATCCCTTTAAATTACTTTACACATAAATGTTTGCCTCCTCCACATGTTGCTTCAACGACTTGTTCGATCTTGTTTAGGAACAAAGTTTAACCAAATCAGAGACACGGTGCGTCCAGTTAGACCTATTTCCCCGGGTAATCATTGGAATTTGCTCCACTGTATTTCAATACAGTTTTTGTTTGGCCACTTCAATCATGAAGATACTCATACAAGCTTAAATTGGATTACCTTGCCACCAGAAGGTAATTCGACTCGACCCTGGCAAAAAACAAAAAATGACGATGGATTAAGCATAAGGTACTTGGTCCTGAGTTGAAACCATCTAATTATTAGGAAATTGCCCAATTTCTTTACTTAAGGAACATTCAGTTAGTGGGCAGCATTTTAACAACGGTTTTTGAGACTAGGATAGGCTCCTGAATCTGCAAAGGCTGATGCACTGTCTTGTGTTACCAGGTGAGGGCCAGAACCCAGCATATGTATTATTTATTTACTCAGCTCGGCTCCAATTTCGTTGTTAACTGTTGATTCTCACACCAAGTGCACAGCACAGACAATCACCTAACAACATGTTCCATATGGTTACTATTATAAAGGGCTTGGTCTTCAAAATGGTTTTCTTTAAGTGCTGCATTGGCATGACATGCTCAGGTACATTAGTACTAAATGTGGCCATTGTTGTAAACCTCTCCTCAATATTGCACCTTCTTTATTATTCATGGTGCAATGGCATATCAGCAACAGACTTACATGGGGAGTATCAGGAACATGGGCCAACCTTTCCACTGTGCAGTTACTATCGCAACCTCTCAATGATGTGGTTCACACAAGGTAAACAATATTGCAAGAGATAATGTGAATATACAGTACTTCCAGTGTCACATACACTCAAATATACTTTCCGTAAAGACCCATAAAAGAGAATGTCGTAAAGCAGAGCGCAGATGGAGAAAAACAAACCTTCAAGTCCGGTTCAAGAGAATCGTCAAAACTATAAGAAATAAGAAGTGCCAGACAATCATTTTTCTCTAAGATCATAAACAACAATATCAATAACGCCTGCATCCTTTTCACAGACTAACAAATCCCCCAACACCCATTGCTCAGGAATTAACATAATAACAAGCTGTTAAAAAGACATATTTAGCTGCATGGCAGGCGAACTAATACAAATAATCAACACTTCCCTTTCATCAGGGATCTTCCCTGAAAACTGCAGTTATTAAGCCTTTACTAAAAAAAAGAACGGCCTAGACCCATTTGTACTAAACAACTACAGACCCATATCAAACCTTTCCTGTACAGGAAAAATTATTGAAATGGTTGCCCACGAACAACTTAGCAATTATTTGACCCTAAATGATCTCTTCGATGACTTTCAATCAGGCTTTCGCCCCTTACATAGCACTGAAACGGCCCTTATTAAGGTCCTTAATGACATTCGTGTTAACACCGACTCAGTACAAATCTCAGTTTTGGTACTACTACCTTAGTGCTGTTTTTGACACTGTAGACCAGGGGTCCCTAAACTACGGCCCGCGGGCCGAACACGGCCCACCTCCACACTTGGACCGGCCCTTTGAACAACGTCGCCCCCACACACTCTCAACAATGCCAGAAACATATTTTGAAAATTAAACTTTAAATATATGTTTTAATCATATCATATCTGTATTTTATATTAAAGGTTGGCTTTCAAATTAAAATTTCCCTTAGTTATAATTAACTATTTTCATTAATAACATTATTAGTTAGTTTCACCCACCCACAGAATGCGGATAGCAGGTGCACGCGAGCTAGAACGAAAATTCAGAGAGATGAAAAATGGCCAAACGGTTGGTAAAGAGAAAAGTTGATTCAGAATGCAGGGGATTTAACCAACAGTGCACAAGTGATTATTATTGTTAAATGCAAAGAAGTTTGTCAATAAATGTATGAATGTGATCGCGGAGGAGGTGTGTCCCGCGGCACCAGATGAATTGAAACAATGGGGGATAGATAATGTAGCTGCAGGAGAAAACAAAATAATTTGTTCATGATCTGTGTCAAGCAGGGGTTTTCCTGCATAGAGAATTATGAGGCGGCTGCCTCCGTCATATTTTAGCCGTCTTCAGCTCTCAACAAAACTCTGACGGTCGTATTTTCTACAAGCGTTTCTGTCATTTCTAACTGCAATAGCGGCACTGCGCCGACGTGGTGGCGGGGGCGCTGTTTCACAAATAAGTTAGCTTTCGTTTTTGCTAGCGAAATAGCTGATAGTATGTTGACTGCTCAAGGAGAATACATATTTGAAAGTACAGAATGCCTGAGAGCCTTATATTGCATTATATTACATTACATTTTGAATGGTCATCTGGTGCCTGAGTATTGTGTTTTCCTTTACATAAATAATGACATTTCCACCATAAATTGATGCAGAAAGGGCACAAATTGCATCTAAATTCACCAAAATGCAAGAAATGAAATGTTTGATGCTCGTTTAAGGACCCCCAGACAGCCCTGCTTCATGGGTCCCCCCGTGTATGATGAGGGTCCTCCCTCATGTATCAGACTGTAAAACTGATTATGGAATGGAATGGAATGGACTTTATTTGTCATTGCTACAGTACAGATACCAAACAACGAAATTTAGGAGGGGTGGCTCCCCTGGTGTTAGGAAAGGGGATTTTTTATTTTATTTTTTAGAAAAAGCATAAGAGCATAAAATCACAGGAAGGTAAGGAGCTGGTTTACATCAATAAAGGCTATGTACACAATCCACTGTACTATACTGCAAATCAGTGGTGTAGTCTACGTGATACGCAGGACTACGCCGTATACCCACTAGGAAAGGCCAAGGATTTGCGTATACCCACTAGAAAATGCGCGAGGATACGTAACGGCGTTTTGTGACAGAACTTTCACACTTTTATTCATAAAATTCACCCCGTCTGTGTTACGAAGCACTTACTTCGAACTTTCTGACATGTTTGTTATCGCATAACCAGTCGTTCAGAATGCTAGTCTCAGTATTTCCCCTACAGAGCCTTGGGGTGGGCGGGCCGCGAATTTGCAAAACCTAGGATGGTAGGGGGAGGCAGGGCAATACCGCTACCTGATTGGTTGGCGAAGCACTCCCTCATTGGCTGGCGAGACTCTCGTGCCCTGCCTCCCCTTACCATCCTAGGTTTCGCAAATTCGCGGGCGGGCCAGACCTCCACACACAGCTTCGTGCCGCTGGAGAATGGTTTGGTTTTGGTTTTGTTTTAGCGCGAGAGAGTTTTTGCTGGGTGAAAGCTCTGTAGAAGAAAGTAAGCAAGTTGAAACGTTAGCAAATATAATTACTGTGTTCTGACAGAGAAAGTTGGTTCAAATTAGTCGTTATTATTGTGATTACAAAGTGTCTGATTATAGTTTCATGGTGTGAATAATAGTGTCAAAGAACTAGCAAGCTAGCTAGCTCAGAGGTGATGAGATGAGCTAGTCTGCTGCACACTTGTCAGCTAAAGAGCTAACTGGATGCACTTTATTATTTTACTTAAAGTAGATATACAATCTTTCTTATTCTGCTAGAATTGGGCTTTATGGTAATACCATAATGGTATATTTACAGTACATGGACAGTGGATTGAAGCATTGGAACAAACCCTCACTCATTGGAAATGTCTGTTTTTTGTAGTTGGACATATGATTTTCTTACAGGTGAGAGAGTAAGTAAAGACAGTATCTGACTGCATTGCCCACAGCAACCCAATATTCAATTAGAATGATGTTATGATTTGATATGAATTCAATGTATACCTCTTATTAAATTATAAATACTCTGGTTGTTATATTTGCCTTTTAGTTGACAGCAAAAGGGAGAGAGGAGGATAGAGAGGGAGAGAAGGAGAGAGAGCAGGATGGTGTCGGCACACCAGAGAGAGAGCAAGAACCAGGTGAAAAAGTGGACAGGTAGTCAAGACCACATAAGTAAGTAGCCTTGAGAACCGATGGTTCTCGAGCCTAATGGCCCATAGGGAAGGAGCCTATCTCTTGTTTCTGTAGTGTGAGGCAGCTTGATGTACAAGTACAGTCCATGCCACCCCCCCCAAGGCAGCAAACACCGGTGTAGATGCATACTGTATGCATAAGTGAGTGTGGTGGTGCTTATGGGGTGTCGCTACGGGACAGGTGTCGCTCTGACTGGGAGGGCAAAATCACAGTATACCCACTAGAAAAAACTAGACTACACCACTGCTGCAAATCATTTTTCATTTATCATTTATATTTATATTCCATTGACATATCACTATAGGTATAAATTCCATCCAAATTCAACTGTTTAGACTTTGTTTGCATCCACCAGTGCTCTCCTGCGCGCAATTGCTTTGCGCAACCGCCTCCATTTCACTCCGTTCCATATTATTTTATGTTAGAGACCGACCCAGGCCCCCCATCACAGAAAGGAAAAATTATGTGGCCCTCACAGAAAAAAGTTTGGGGACCCCTGCTGTAGACCATGACATTCTAATAGATAGACTAAAAACCTGGGTACCAAATTTGCTGCAATTTGCTTGAATACAGTTACAGTAACTACACTTTTATTGATATATTTTTTATTCATTGTCTTATTATGTTGTTAAATGTTTATCTATTCATTTTCTGTATACATGTATCTATTCTTGCCATGTTTATTTGTATTACTATATATTATGTAAAGCACTTTAAATTGCCCCTGTTGTATGAAATGTGCTATACAAATAAACCTCCCTTGCCTTGCCTTTTCTATCATGTTCATTTTTTAAATTGTATTTACAGCACTGTGATGTGCTATTAATGTGCTGCCTATTTCAATACTGCAAACGGCATCATCATCTACAAGCTGCTGGACCACTTTGCCCTGAGGGTGTTGGATTAAACAAAGAATCATTGAGTTATTATCTCCATATGTCTTTCACACACATAATCATTATGTCATGAATAATACAAGCTGTTTTGTTACATTAAAAAAAGAATGTTGAATTATGTATTAATATATTTGTTTCAGTCTCCCAATGAGAGGGCCCTCTGAGGCAGCGATGGCAGGTAGAACTCGCCAGACAAATCTAGTTGGGTAGGTTGGATTTATGTGTATGCTACACTGTACACTGTTGTTTTTTCTGAGTGGGGCAGTCCCACTCATATTTTTCATTTTATTGACAGACACAGTAGAGATTTTTAGACAGGAAGGATGGGTGAGAGAGAGAGGAGGGATGACATGGGATGACATGCATGTCCCCGGCCGAAATCGAACTGGGGACACTGCGGTTACATGGTCAACGCTTAACCCGCTACGCCACCTAAGCGCCCCACTGCACACTGTTATAGGTTATGTGGAGTGCTTGTGAATGAAACTTCCAATCAAGGTAGGTAGCCTCTAAAGTAGTCGAGAGATTTCCTTGTCACTGTAACCTAATCTAAAGGTGAGTATCTGTATTGAGCTACATTGTTTTTGGGAGACCCTTAGAATGGGTTAGAGCCAAATGCCGTATATAAGTACAGTAGTAGTAATACTGTAATAACACAGTGGTAGTACCAGACTGAATCAGGGAATACCACTTCGTGACGTTAGAATTATAAGGTTCTATCTCCATTTTTGTAAAAATTGAGTTTTTTACATAATCTGATCCATTAGGTGTTTATTAATGCCTGTGTGGTGTTATTTTTAAAATGTTAACATTTTTGAGTTAGTAATTCATAAAATACAAAGGTTCCATCTCGCAAAACATAATGGAATGTAAAAACTTTGACGCTCAATATCTCTGAACTGCCCTAAAAGGAGATAGAACCTTATCATTCTAAGCTCACGACTTTCCATTACATGAATGGGCAGTGTGATTGTCTGTGTGTCTGATGGGAGGTCATTAAAACCATACCTGGCCTACCTGGGGCAGTTTCTATAGAGATGACTCGGGTGAGAGGACTGGGATGTTGTTGCTAACCTTCAAGCCTCAGCATGTAAACGTGGTTACAATTCCCTGTAGTATATTTCCCACTAGGATGATCATTCAGTCATCATGCTTAACTAAAGAGAGAGAGAGAGAGAGAGAATACAACACTATACTGTAGAAGTAGGACCAATTGAAAGACAGACTTAGAGGAAGGAAGTTGTTTTCGGTGTTGGAGTTGGAGTGTTGGGTTTTCCGAGGCTCACCACCACTGCAGAGTTCCAGAACCACCTGGATCTGGGAACAGGGATGTTCCTGAACACAGCCTCCCCCCCCGGAAGGGCCTTTGCCATCCCCGTTAACATCAACCTGCAGGGCGCGCGCAGGCGACAGACTAGGTAAGGTACAGACTAGGTAAGGTACAGACTAGGTAAGGTACAGACTAGGTAAGGTACAGACTAGGTAAGGTACAGACTAGCAGGGCTCTCAAGTCTCACGCATTGGGCGTGAGACACACGCATTTCAACCCGTTCACACGCTCACACGCCGCGTGTGTCTCACGCCCAATGCGTGAGACTTGAGAGCCCTGGACTAGGTAAGGTACAGACTAGGTAAGGTACAGGGTTCAAATGGGGCTGCACACTACCCATACTTACATACAGATGTGGACCAAAGTCCATCTGTGGCTTTAACTGTTAGGAAGAATGCAGTAAGAACATAAACAGTCTGGCACAAAGTACCAGGAGCTTTCTGCCAGAACATCGTCTACTTGAAGTAACCAAAACAATCAAGAAGTGGAAGCCAAACAGATGAAGGCATATAGAACAAACCAAAGATATGGAAGTGGCCCAAAATAGAATGCAATGGGTCGTTTATTGCAAGCTTTCAGTCATAGACCTTCTTCAGGCATAAAGCAGACAAGTGAATGCAGTGGTTTTAAGGGTTCAAACTACATCACTTGATTTAGCCAACGCACAACACCTGTGTCAAAAGATGTCACCTAGTGACTAAGCATCAAGGGAATTGTAGTCTTAGATTTAGTGGACTACAAAAACATACACAAGTGTTCATGAGACAGGAAACACCAAAAACAAATATTTACAATATATACATAGCAGAACAAAAAAAACAATAGAGAAATGCTACAAACATGCAGACATCAGGCAGTAGCCATCATAGCATAGAACATATACATCTAAAGTAATTTATTCATAGCATAACACTCATGGGGTTGTTTTCTAGGGTATGGATACAAAAAAGCTCTCTCTGGCATAACCTCCTGTCAACATCACCCCCTCTCTCTGAAGAGTATCTGCTCTATGCCCTGGAACCTAAGGGAGGAGATGGGATGGGAGTGGTTATTAATATGACAGGCTACGGGGTAGTTCATATATTTTCGTCTTATGGAACTTTTGTGTTCACTGATTCTTTGTTTGAGGGGACGGGTGGTTTTACCAATATAGATTTTATCACATTGGCATTTTAACATATACACACTTTTTAGTTTTTTTGTTTACATGTGATTACTCCCCTTACTGGGATTTTGTTTCCCGTTTTAGGGTGTCTAAATTCATTGGTTTTATAAGCAGTACTCAAGTTGTAAACAAAAAAATCAGCAGGGATGGTGGATTTTATCATAATGGCGACAATTTGTGGCTGATGACAGCGCAGAGGGTGGGAGACCAACTGTGTACCCTTTTGATTATTAAAGCATAAAGATAATTATTATACTCCTAAAACAACATGTAGTTATGGATGTTAGGTGTCAGATACTCCTGTCATTGCTCTTGACCAAGGCACCTCAGAACTGGAGTCGGTCCCCGGGCTAGCATGGCACCACTGCTCTTACATAGTTAGGGTCAAATGCAGAGGACAATTAGTACAAAATATATTTTTCACTTAAATTTATCTTAGGTAACATGTAGAACACAGGAGTCACAGGCTGTTCCCAGTTTAGAAAGTCATGTTCATCTTTAAATATCCAATGCCCTGTCTGTGACATCTGAAGTCTTCCATTGGAAATCTGAAGTAGGCTTAATCTGAAGTAGGCTTAATCTTAGGTTTCCTGTAGAGTAGTTCATCATTAAGCTGGCGGTAGGCCTCTTTTTTATAATCAGTCATGTTCTGCAAGACAATTGCACCCCCCTTATCAGCAGGTTTAATAATGATGTCATTGTCTCTGGAGAGTTCTTGTATGGACTATTTTTCATTGGGGTTCATGGTCGAATGGACTCTCGTGTCCTACTGAAAATGCATTGGAGGAAAAGATCTAGGTTCTTCCCCTTGCATATTCTCCTCCAATGCTTTTTGAGTGAGTGGAAGATGGAGAGGAGAGGACACAAGGAAAAAGGTTCTAAATAATTGGAAAAAAGGCTCTAAAGTCTCCAAATCATGATAATCAATAAGCCTCTCTAGGACCTCAAGGTGAAAAACACCTAAAACGCTAATATAATAATAAGGCTTTTACAGTTATTGAGCTATCTGCACCAAACTGGGTCTATAGCATCAATGGACTGAGGGGCTCACAGGATACATGTTGCTTACCATTTGAACATGGCGGCTATTAAAGGGTTACTTCCTGATTTGAGCAACCCTCTCATTTACAGTCGTAGCATTCACTAGCAATGCTAATGCAAGACAATGGGCTCTAAAACCAAAACCATTCATGAAGTAACTGTCGTGGATATAAACGATTCTTAATAGATTTAGTAGAACTTACAAAGCACAAAGAGCTTAGATCAATTGTCTCCAAAGAGGCCTTTTATTAAGCCAAGTCACATGAGCGCAGAGAGAAATGAGCCGACCAATCAGCAAGAAGCAAGCAGGAAGCCCCCAACAAGTTATGGGCCCTGTCCATAGTCAGAATTATTCACTGCACCACAGATCTTGGCCCATCCCTTACAGGAAGGAAATGGGCCTTCCTTGAGTGCTGCTAGATTCACCAAACTGTAGAGAGACTTACATTTCTCAGTATAACATGATATAAAACCACTACATAACTCTTCAATACTAAAGTGCTAAAGAGCATTTAGGTATAAACCACTATAAACCTGGTCGACATCTCCAAGGCTCTCCCTTGACCATTGATCCTGTGGCCTCGCCATGAGGCTTAGACTAATTAATAGTCATTACTAGTTAATCGCTGCTTGTAGATTTCATTATTATTATTATCATCATTACATAGATACCATGATTAATTGATTTATAATGGGCCATAATGGTTATTTACTGTAAATACCTCTTTACACCCTGACAAAGAACATCATCTACCATCTCTTGTGATGTTTTCAATTACTAATATCATATATCAGTAGTAGTACATCAAATACCGTGTGTGTGTGTGTGTGTGTGTGTGTGTGTGTGTGTGTGTGTGTGTGTGTGTGGTGTGTGTGTGTGTGTGTGTGTGTGTGTGTGTGTGTGTGTGTGTGTGTGAGACACAGGGAGATCTTCCACCCAGTGGCAGTGAAGGAGCAGGTGTGGAGGAGAGGGGGGGATGTGCGTGGAGGGCAGAGAGCCAAGGCCCATGTGTCTGTCTCCAGCGTGGGGGAGGACAGAGCTGTGCTCCTCGGCTTCACCATGATGGCCTTCTCTGTGCTCATGTACTTTGTGGTGGGGATCACTCTGGTCAAACCCTCCCTCAACAGGTAGGGGCTTTGCTCAAATCAGTTATTACCCAATGTTTCCCATAGATATTTTCTTGTACAGAGGACTATATATATCAACACTTCGTGAGCTTAGAATGATAAGGTTCTATCTCCGTTTAGGGTAGTTCAGAGATATTGAGCGTCAAAGTTTTTACATTCCATTATGTTTTGTGAGCTGGAACCTTTGTATTTTATTAATTACTAACTAAAACATTTCAACATTTTAAAAATAACACCACACAGGCATTAATAAACACCTAATGGATCAGATTATGTAAAAAAACTCAATTTTGACCAAGAATGCACACCGCTGGGTGCTGGTAGGCAAACTGGTTAGTAGTCGCTCTATGTGTAGAGGGCTGCAAGGGAATTTTCCTGGCTACATAGTGTGCAGGTTTTTACTTTTGCCTGCTTGCGGCTCTGTCAGTATGTGAAGCGCATTGAGTTGCATCTTGTAAGAAATGCGCTATACAAATCAAATTTGCCTTGCCTTGCCTTGTGTTTTCAGTGGCTGGGACGAGGAGACCAACTGCTCTCTGGACCAGGCGAAGGTTCTGGATGAGTGGGACGACTGCAGGGGCGTCAGCACCGTGCCGTGCTTAATAGTTATAGTCAACCTCACACACTCAGGACAGACAGCTCGTCTACACTACAACGAAGAGTCACTACTACTAAACCCTGAGGTACAGTATAGTAGTGGTGCCTGACAGTCAAACGCGTCTTACATACATACAAGTACATTTGTATAAATGAAGTGAATCATCTATATGTTACGGTACATGTGGGAATACGGTACATGTGGGAAAACTAGGGTTAGGGTTAGGTGCTAGGGTGACTTGGTACATGCTGGCATGTCTAACCCTAACCCTAACCCTAGTTTTCCCACATGTACCGTAACATGTACATCAGTCATCATAAGAAGAAAAACATCTATGCTACGACTGGGTGCCATTGGCAGTCACAATTCTAGAAGGATGACTTTATAATCAAAATAAAGTTTGATTAACAGTAGAGGAACTGTACAGAGGGTTAGTTAGCGGGGCGAAGAGGTCTTTAAGAGGGACAGTCAAGATATAGCCTGAAGACATGGGTCATCAGTCTACAGCGGAAGATAGGTAGTGACTCTGCAGTCTTGATAGCAGTGGGAAGCTCGTTCCACCACCGGGGTGCCAAGACAGAAAAGCTGTGACCAAACAGTGAGACAGACGCATCGTCATAGAGGATCATATCACATGCCAGGTCGGGCCAGCTGAGGTGGAAGAACGGAGTGATCGGGCAGGGGGGTTTGGGGGCTGACCATTACTTGCAAGTAGGGAGGTCCTGAGACATCCTGAGACATCTTCTGCCCCTCAGCACTGCGTCTCCTGAAGACACCCGCTTTTCCCCTCTACTGTGTCCCTAAAAACCTCTATTGTCCCCCTTGTACTGTTTCTCTGTTTCTCCGGTGTCTTCTAAAAAAAGGTTTAGAAGAAGATAATAGGGAGAAGGTTTTTCCTTCTATCAATGGCCCCGGGCCTGAGCTAGATTACTCTTCCTGCCACGAATGGTGGACTGCTGATTCACATGCTTAGTAGTCAAATGTATTGATTGTAAGTCGCTTTGGAATAAGGCGTCTGCTAAATGCCAAAAAATTTAAAATGTAAAATGTAAAAATGGGAGGGGCTGTTCCCTTTTACTACCCGTTGGGGGCAAGCACCAGGGTCTTGAATCTAATGTGAGCTGCCATCGGATGGAGTTAGTTAAGCCTATTTGCATTTACGTTACGATTGGCAGACAGTCACAGTTGGTGGTGCAGTCAGTTGTGACCAAAAGTCATATGCTATTTTATGATACGATCAATGTATCAATATCAAAGAAATGTAAAAACATGTTTTCCTTTTTCGTGACAGTGTTTCTACATACCCAAATGTCAAAAAGACAAGAACGAACTTCTAGAGGAGGCGCTACGAATCCAAAACTACTTTTTGGTCAAGAAGAATGGGAGCTTCTTGCCATGTCTCACCAACCCCACAAAGTATCCCGAGGACGCCATCTTGGAGAGGAAGTACACCCTGAGGCTGGCCTTGTGGGCCCTGCTGTGGCCCAGCCTGATGCTGGGCGGAGCAGCTCTGCTGGTGGGGCTGGTCAAACTCAACCAGCACCTCTCTCACGTCTGCTCTGGGCTGCAGAGGCCTGCAGTGGAGGGCAAGCTGGCCACCACCACCACACGCACCGTGCAGGGGAAGCTCTACCAGCTACTAAGACGGAGGTCTAGACACTCTCCCATGCAGGAGAACTGAGTGAAATAATAATAATTCATTACATTTTCCGAGGTTCAAAGACGCTGACAATATGCGAGAAACGGAAAACACAGAAACAACAAGCAACAGATAACATGGGCACATGGAACACAGAGTTAACGAACGGGGAGGGGGAGATGGTTAGGGGTAGGGGAGGCTGTATGCATGTCAGGGGGGGAGGGGGGGTGGCATGGTTAGGGGAGATGGGTAGGGGTAGGGGAGGTTGTATGCGTGTCCAGGGGGTAGGGGGGGGGGGGTGGCAGGGTTGGGGGAGATGGGTAGGGGGTAGGGGAGGTTGTATGCGTGTCCAGGGGGTAGGGGTGGCAGGGTTGGGGGAGATGGCTAGGCGTAGGGGAGGCTGTAAGCATGGGAGAACAGGTAGGTTTTGAGGTGGGATTTAAAAGTGAAGTGACTGCTGACAGTTTAGAAGGAATAATGGATTCATGGCAAGACTTCTGACAAACGTACCCTGATATTTGACACAGGTCCGTGCAGATTATAGGATCTCAATATAAATAGCATTCAACCTATATTAATAAATTGATATGTTACTCAAGGAAGTATCAATGCTAGAACATATTGTGGTAAACATTATCCTCCTCTTCAACAAACGAATTGCTCATTAGAAATTACATTTATTGGTTCTCAAAATACCAGAGACTCAATACAGAGAAAGGTTTTTTTTTACAGTACAATGAGTGAATGAATACAGGTTTCTTTCTAGACAATGGTCAAGTTTGAGTGTGTTCTATACATGTCAAACGATATTTACAGATGAACAGATAGATAACATGATGTGGGGCTTTAAAACATGCAGGATAAGCTTTTCATTGAATTTCATTGTGCTTTTTCATCGTATTCATAGGTAAGCGGACCTTCACTGAAACCCCAATTTAATACTCCGACTGAGTCTCCTTCATTCATTTCACTCATCACTAGTTTCTCATTCATATCGTTTCAACAACTAGAAGCTGTCTACTGGGTGTGTAAAAGGATGTATTACGTTAGTGATTATATTTGAGAGAGCCTATATTTAGAATACAAAAATATATTACCTCTATAGTTATTCAAAGAAAGCATTTTGCGCACATAAGTAGCGGTAATATCTGTATCTGTTATCTTCATTGTGAAAATGTTGTACCACACACACACACACGCACACACATAAACAAAAAGGTCAGTTAAACATAAAATTCAAGTAAACAACACTAGACCAAAACAAAGGCTATTCAAGGATCTCATGCATATGCAGTATACAGAAAAGGATAAACATTTCCTTCAGCGAAAAAGAAAAACATGTCTTGATAGCTCTTGCATAGTGTATGGGTATTTTATGTTTTTGAATGGGTCCTGCCCAATGGTCTGTAACCTGTACAGAAAAACACACACACACAAACACACACACACTCTCTCTCTCTCTTTCTCTCTCTCTCATTTTGGTAAAGCTGGGTGATAGTAACTGACCGCTTTATGTATCTCTCTATGCAACGAGCGAACTGCAGGATCCACACTTTTTAAGGGCAGCTGTTTAGGAAAGAGAGCGGAAAAGACACTTGAAGGTAAAACCACAAATTCACTTGAAATTACACTTTTTTTTCTTTTCTTTAACAAACTTATTGAATAATAATACAGCTTTTATATGAAACAGAATGCTGAGGAAGGTCTGGAATTGTGTCTATACATACTTACTATCTATCCCCACCTCAATTCTATGAAGATAGGCTTGAAGCAAGTTCACAGTTCAAAATCTTAACTGTCGGTTGGTGTTAATGCTTCTTGAATGCAGTACGAGTCTGGCTAAAATGTTCCGTTAATCAAGTCTTTTTAGACCAGTGGGCAGCGTTTTAATTTGTTTCCTAAAGTGAACGGCCGAAGGGTCAAGAAGGAAGGTTTTGTTTTTTTCACAGTTCTTTCAGAACCACCCAGTTAGGAAGTAATAGGCGATACCGTCACAGGGGCACAGTTGTGCATTTTTCTTCCATGCGTGTACTGTCTGTCTGTGTGTAACTGGCAGGGACCTCTCGCAATAGCCACAGGGCGATAACCATAATACCAAGAGGGATATCTTTGTGGTACAAGTGCTACATCTGGGCTTTCGAAGTCACAGGCAGGGCTACCTCATCACAAGAGCGTGATTTCCAAATCACTTTCCGCTACATATACAGTCATCCAGTACCCTTAATGCCATGTATACGCACAATTCAGAGACTCTCACTCCATCTCTTGACTCTACTCTGCTTTGCTTTGACATCAGTATAACAAATCTTTATAGTACAGTATGTAAAGATCACAATTTGCATAGTGTAACAGCACAGCATTCAATATGGACATGATTGCACATCCTTTTTTTATATCCCCTTTCCCTTTCAAAAAAGAAAAAGCAACCGAAAAAACACAAATGAAGAGGATGAATTCAAGACCATGTCTTTCATCTGGGCGTTCTAAAGGACAATGACAGTTTGTTGTTTCTGTCCTTCAGTGCGGCATCCGACTAGGGGAGATGGACGGGAGCCATTTTGTGACAAACCGCGTGACACACGTCATAATACTGATAGACAAATAAACAAACACAAATACTGCGGAGATCAGTGCTACAAAGATACAGGGGCCTGGAATAGTGACTCTTTCATGATAAGACTAATGAGTAACATGTAGTGGGGTTTTATTTATATATATATATATATATACTGTATATATACAGTGGGGGAAATAAGTATTGAACACATAAACATTTTGTCCAGTAAATGTATTTCCAATGAGCCTATTCAAGTGAAATTTGCACCAGACCTTGGTATTAACCAGAGAAAGAAAATCAACTTGTTGGAATGGCCCAGTCAATCGCCTGACTTAAACCCAATTGAACATTTGTGGAAGCATCTGAAGATCCAGATTCACAAGAGGGCCCCCCCGCAATCTTCAAGATTTAAAGACAATCTGTGTAGAGGAATGGGCCAAAATCACACCTGAATACTGCGGGCGATTAGTTACTTCATACAGAAAGCGCCTTGAAGCTGTCTTTACAAACAAAGGCTTCTCCACTATAAGTAGTTAGGCTAAGTATTGAATTAATTTCAGTCAATGTGTTCAATACCTTTTTCCTGTTTAATTCCACTTTATTCTACATAACTTTATTTACATATGGACTTAAATGTTTTGATTTTTTTGTCTGGATTGTGAGTTAATACCTAATTTGTCTGGTGCAAATTTCACTTGAATAGACTCATTGGAAATACATTTACTGGACGAAATGTTGATGTGTTAAATCCTTATTTCCCCCACTGTGTATATATATATATGTATATGTATTAGTACTTTGGCTCAGTAGAAAATAAAGACTGAAAGGAATAATATGTGCACAGTATGCATACAAGACTATGGATACTTCTGCTCTGTACAAAATCTCAAATTTGAGGTCACAGAACGTGACATAGTCAATCTGAGTGGGTCTGGGGTACACAATGTGGAATTGTGTATCAGTCATTTGAGAGATCAACGTGTCATACTAGAGTAATGTAGCCTAATGTTCAGAGTTACAACCGCAGACTACCGACAGACATCCTAGTGTCTATCCGCCATTACACCATAGAGTCAGAGAGACAGAGAGTGCTGGTGGAGTGTCTCGGGGGTGGGTGTGCACAAGCCATCGTCATGGTTTCATCTCCACTCAGTTGATGCTTCCCTGGTAGATGGTGTCGACTAGAGAGCTGCTCTTCTTCTCTCTCTCAGTTAGTAGCAGATAAAGCACAAATCCACACTTCTTGTTTCCGTCCTGCTTTCTTTCTTTCTCTAAGTTCATAGCGAGAGGACGGCTCTGGTCTCCGTTGACGCTTGTCTTTGGAGGATGACGGGGAGGTTTGCTCGCTGTGCCCTCTCCGAGTTCATAGTGAAAGGGCAGTCCTCTTCCGTTGATGATACTAGTCTTGGGGTTATAGAAAATCCTCTAGTGTCTCACGTCTCTCAGTTCATGGCGTGCTGGCGGATGGTGTGGAAGATCCAGTCCATCTTGGTGGTCCAGCCGCCGTGGTGGGCGTCGTTCATCTGCTTCATGAAGTAGTCCAGAGCCTCCTGCTCCGTCTTGTCCAGCGCCAGGGTCTTGCGGATGTAGGCGATGTCGTCGAACGACTGCAGCTCGGGCATCCCCGAGCCCAGCATCATGGAGAACAGGTTGATGAAGAGGTTGGCGTGCTGCCTGATGGCCAGGTAGGCCTTGTAGCACATCTCCTGGAACCTGAAACAGGGTGTATACAGGAATCTTGAGGTTAATTTGAAAGTGACAGTTGGATCTAAGTGACAGTTGACACTAGAACAGCCGTGTCTATGTTACCTACTCAGGGTATTATACAGGAATCTTGAGGTTCATTTCAATACCTTTCTAAGACTTTTTAAAGACCTTGTCAATATTTTTCCAGACCTCACCGCCACTTCGAGCTGTAACCGTTTACATCAGTGACACCTTTAACTTAACAGTTTTAGTTTGCAATAGACTAGACCACTATCATACATCAACATCAACAGAATTTCCGGTTCATCATTGTTTTTTAATAAAACTAGTAAATTCACGAACTTTTACTAAACGTTTTTAGGACTCAAACTCTTTGGACAGAGTCTAATTCAGAAAAATACCTACAAAATTCAAGACCTCATAAAATCGTGACAAGACTTTCTAATACTTATTAAGGGTCTTGATTTTCCCAAAATTTATTTATCAACTTTTAATACTTTTCAAGACATCGCGGATACCCTGGGATAGGTAACATTCAGAAAGATATCGTGTAGAAAGAAAAACAACGAATTAACTGGTTACTAAAATACTAGCTTACCTCTCAAACTCCCTGGTCTTAGTGCACTCCTGGGTTCCTTTGCTGATTACGATTAAGAAGTCTTGTGTCAAGACAAAGGGCACCCTCTCTCGCTTGTAGCCAAACTTCTTCTTCTTGTGATCCAGGAAATGGCCAAAGTCTATGTGAAACAGCTGCAGGGAGAAGAGAAATAATAATAACCATCAATCAAACTTGATTTATACAGCACGTCATACGATGCAACACACTTTACAATAAAAACTCACACACTATTTTCTTTTTTCAGTTATCAGGAAATATCAGGGGGGAAGAAAAATAAGAAATCTCTCGTCAAGTACCTGACCGTCATCTTTGACCATGATGTTGCTGTTGTGTCTGTCACCGATGCCCAGGATGAAGGTGGCCACGCAGTAGCCCGCACACGACCGGGTGAACAGGTCAATGGCCTGGTCGTACCTGAACACAGGGTGAAACTGATACTTTTAATACCACATTCCAGAAAAGCTTCCAACAATCTTTTGGTAATCTAATAAGTAGATTTTTCACCACGCCACACTAACTTTTACCCTTTTATGTCTACAGGTGCAACTCAAAAAAATTGAATATCGTGCAAAAGTTCATTCATTTCAGTAATTCAACTTAAAGGGTTAAACTTAAATATTATATAGACTCATTGCATTGTACATATGCATGATTATACTTTCAGAGGGCTGACATTTCTGTATTTAAAATCCTTTTCTTATTGATTTCATGTAATATTAAACATTTCTGAGATATTTAATTTGGGGTCTTCATAAGCTGTAAGCCATAATCATCAAATTTATAACAAATAAAAGCTTTAAATGTCTCGCTTTGCATGTAATGAGTCTATATAATATCGAAGTTTAACACTTTAAGCTGAATTACTGAAATAAATGAACTTTTGCACGATATTCAAATGTTTTGAGTTGCACCTGTATAATAACACATTGTAATAATATCTATACAACCCAAACCAAGCTTTGTGTAGACTGTCTCTGTCTCTCTCTCTCTCTCTCTCTCTCTCTCTCTCTCTCTCTCTCTCTCTCTCTCTCTCTCTCTCTCTCTCTCTCTCTCTCTCTCTCTCTCTCTCTCTCTCTCTCTCTCTCTCTCTCTCTCTCTCTCTCTCTCTCTCTCTCTCTCTCTCTCTCTCTCTCTCTCTCTCTCTCTCTCTCTCTCTCTCTCTCTCTCTCGCAGCACTCACATCTCTCCCCTGTTCTTGTCCTTGAGCCACTGGTGCAGTGTGTGGCTGTTGAACTGCAGCGCCCCCTTCAGGCCACCTTTGCACTGGATCTGCATGATGGTGTGAGAGTTCCTCACCACCTCGATGAGCCCCACGCAGTCGCCGATGGACAGGCAGCCGTACGGCAGCATCCTGGTACAGAGAACGAAGGGTCACATATGGGTCTCGCTCATATACAGTATATAGGTCAGTGGTTCTCAGCCCTCTCCTCGGGGCGCCCCAGCCGCTCCACATATTTGATCTGTTCCACCACCAGCTCACCTGATTCAACTAATCAAGTACAAATCAATTAGGATTGTCGCTTGTTGTTCATGAAGCAGATGTTACACATCTAATCTATCTAAAGGACCTTCTTGACCCATATGTCCACTGTTCCCAGAGTCAGGAAAAAGACAATCGGTGAGCGGGCGTTTTCTTTCCGTGCACCAATTCTTTGGAACCTTCTTTCATTGGACATCAGACAGGCATGTTCAGTGAAAGTGTTCAAAACCAAGTTAAAGACCCACCTGTTTTCTGTTGTCTATATGTCATGATATACATTAACATATACATGCATATATTACAGTACATGTGGGAATACGGTACATGTGGGAAAACTAGGGTTAGGGTTAGGTGCTACGTCGACTTGGTACATGCTGGCATGTCTAACCCTAATCCTAACCGTAGCACCCTAGCACCTAATCCTAACCCTAGTTTTCCCACACGTACCGTAACACATACAGCATATTCCTTCACTAAATATAAATCCCATGTATCCTCCTAAAGCTACACTGGTTTCTACCTCAGCTCTTAGCAAAGCAATGAACTCTTAATGTTGAATGAATCGGGGGAAGTCGCTACTAATTCAGTCTACTGCTATCAAGTTAAGAAACATAAAGAGCTCCACTAATTGACTATTCATGTATGCGTTGCTGCTACAAAGCGTACCTGAGATCAAGCCCCTGGTTCTGCCAGATGTTCTCCATTATCCTAATGATCTGCAGCGTCAGCATGTCCTGCCGTAGATCTGGGGAGGAGGTGAAGTGAACGTGAGATGACGAGAGACAGGTAGACCTTTGATCACTCTGTAACGCATTATGAAAGTGCAGGGGCAGCAGCATGCAAAAGTCAGTTTGGGTTACATGGCCGTAGAGAGACGTAGAATGAAGATGGGTCTGTTACGCTATTGTCAGGGGTGCAAACTGGTGATGGCCCAAAAAGGTGACCCATTTTTTTTATGTGGCTAACCTTAGGGGGGGGATAGCGCTAGCACTAATGGTGTTAAATAGATACCACTAGCACTAACGGTTGTCTAACAATGATGCATGTGTAAGTAGCGACAGCCCTGACCTTAACACCTGCAGAATTACTTCGAAAACAGTTTACCGTGACTGTGATCTCTATGCTGTCTGGAATTGTACCTAGCTCCCTGAAGCTAAAAGTTATTTCAACAGCAACAGAGTTCAGCAGACAGGGAGATTAGTTAGCTCGCACATCATGTGACTTGGATGAGACTTAGACCCCCCCCACCAACATTTTTTTTTTGCAGATCTACACAATTCAAATGAATGACATAATTTGAGATAAAACGGCTAATTTAGCAGAAAGGTGACAAGTTTGCACCCCTGATTGTCTTTAGGACTTAAGGAGGATGTGTGGGGTGACGCGCACGCACCATCTCCATTTTTGAAGATGATCTCGTTGCTCTGGAAGAGAAGCTCTGACATCATGTCAGGGTTCTCCCAGTTCAGCCACAGGGGCCGCTTGGCCGATGACATCATCCTGCACTCTTCAAGGCTGAAACAGATATTATACAACAGTTAGTTCCGACCAAGTAATTTGATTGGACAAGAGGCATTCCATGAGTTACGATATACAGTATAACAGCACTGGGACCTTTAACTATATGTATCCCTCCGCCGCACAGATGTTCTACTAAATGACCGTTGATTAGACGTACATATTTAACTCAAGAGTAAAATTACATTCAGAAAGATAGATAATAATAATAATAATATCAACAACAACAATCATATAGGAGAATAATTTGGAAGTTAGGATATGTCTGTTGTTCCTTCTGTACTCGGTTGTTAAGTCTGACGTCAAACGTGACGTTTAGCAATTTCCAGGTCCAAACCAGAAATTCCCTGCACCAGAGTACCAGTGTACTACAGCGGTAGAATGACAGTTCAATCGTTTTTTAGACTGGGATCTATTCATACAACAAGGGACACAGCAGCACTTTCCCGTTTTTCCCCATATTTGTCAGCGTCTTTGAGACTTGGAAAAGCGCTATATAAATATAATTAATTATTATTATTACTGAGGCATTTCGAAGACAGCGCCTCAGCCAACTTTGGACCCGGAAACACGTCACGACTTAACAACCGTATTGAAGGATCATACTAGATAAATGGACTTCATCGCCCTACCGAAGGTTCCCCAGCTGATGGGCTGGGTTCAGTGGAGACGTGAAGCTCTGCAGGGCGTCCATGTAGTCTGGTCTCCTCATCTGCTCCACCAGGAACTTCATCTGAACCTTCTGCGCCTCGTCCTTCTTCTCCTGCTTCAGAAGGTCTGTGAGGTTGATGAGTTTCTCCATGGCCTCCACCTGTCTGCTCAGGTGCTTCAGGTACATCCCACACGCCCGGCAGTACGACTCCAGCAGCAGACCGAACCGCTGGCTCACTGTCTTGTTGTGCATCTCTGACCTGCAGAGGAAAGAAACGTTGCAGTAGGATTGCAATGACAATTCGTGACGTTAGAATTATAAGGTTCTATCTCCATTTTTGTCAAAATTTAGGTTTTTTTACATAATCTGATCCATTAGGTGTTGATTAATGCCTGTGTGGTGTTATTTTTAAAATGTTGACATTTTTGAGTTAGTAATTCATAAAATACAAAGGTTCCATCTCACAAAACATAATGGAAAGTAAAAACTTTGACGCTCAATAACCCTAGACGGAGATAGAACCTTAGAATTCTAAGCTCACGATTTGTATAACAACAACTAGGGGTGTAACGATACTCGAACCAAAATGTTTTGGTTCAGTTCGGTTCGCGTGTGTACTGAATGAATGCGGCATTCATTTACCCACATGCAGAACTGTGTTGTGTGTCGGGCCAAAGTAATATTATTACATATGCCTCAAAAGGTAGGAGACCAGTTGTATCTAATAGATACTGTCACACAATTATGATATTAAAAAATTACAACTTGTAACTCAAAGTTTGTTTTATAAGATTCTTAGGTCAAAAACGAATCTACTTTTTTTTTTATCTACTTTTTACAAACCAATCAGATTATTTGTGCCCTTAGAACAATGTTGACTACACTTTCTATCATTGGTGGGGGACAAAAAACATCTTTGGAGATATCATTGACATGACTTTACTGCTCAAATTCAAGTTCAAGCACAAGAGTACACATGTGCCGACACAATATGCATTAACTGTATTAATACTCTAGGTTATTATTACTCTATTATGAACTCTATCACATTTCCATGTACATAACATTAACTATGGAAGATTGTCCTTGTAGGCTGCATAAAAGGTGCATATACCCACAGTGTACCTTGATATGGCAAATTACCTGTAGTCAGCTTTTCTTAACAAAATCCCTGATATGCACAAACCCAACAGGTTTGACAGAACCAAATACAAACTATGACACGCAGGCTGCCACTCGGATTTCATAAGCAACATGACGCTATATAAGAGTATGAAATTATGATTATTATTTTTTTTATCCCTTTAAGAAAAAGAACAGGAATCAACTCACTTGAGATGCCAGAAGAAGAAATGTCCTATCCTCTGATTGGTCAAAGCCTTTTTCAGCAGAAACCTGGCCAGTGGGTTGTCAAGATACTGCTCATACTTCAGCACCTGGTGGCAGACGAGTAAAATGCATGTTTATAGACGAGGATGTAGCCTGGTGATTTATAGACGAGGATGTAGCCTGGTGATTTCATGACCGTTTAAACTGAATAGATGCAACCACCGAAAAACAATGTCCGTGTTTGTTGCACGGAAAATAATATTACAAATCATGTAGTGCCAATCAAAACATTGTCAAATCCATTCAACCATGCATAACTTCAAGCGAACAGTGTTCAAATGATGTTGGATCTCAGATAGTGGGTGATCATCCATTCCATAAGCTTTTCCATTGCATAAGCATTTTGTCAATTATTTTCAACAATATATTTATTTTGAGGTTTTTTGAAAAAGATTAAACAAATCTTGAAAATAAGTCAATAGTAATAATTATATATGTATATGCATACAAGCAAATAACTCACTAGAATTGCCATACACATGTATATATAGTACGTACATTGATGGAGAGGCAATCATATGTGTGGTGGCCTGGGAAAACCCGTCGGATGTCGCTGGCGTTCGTTCGTGGCAAAGAGCAAATATAGATGGAAATCGCGATTTTGGCGATTTTGATATTATGTGGTATTCTAGTACTTTGAACTCCATACTACATTATGGTGAATAAACATTTTAAGAAAACAAAAGAGAAAGTACTTATTTTGATGTTTTTGTGGCGGGTAGTTTGCTAGCGAAACAACATCACGTTGAACGTGTCTCATTCTCAGTTAAGCAACGCACACACACATGAGCGAAAGGAGAGACGATACTTCCACCTGTGTTATTGCCAGTGTACTGATGCTCACAATAAGCATAAAGTAATAAAATCTTAACTAGAAGACACACAAATGGATCTGTCCCTCGCATACCGACGAGGCGAGCAGACTAACACCGCATCACAAGCAGACAAACGAGACCGGACGATCTGCATAGGCTCCTCCCCCGACCCGGAGGAGAAAGGGGAGGATTTCTCCCCTTTCACTTTTTTTGACATGCTACATTAAAATGCTCATAACTTTTTAAAATAAAGGGCTATCTCAGTCATTCAACCAGTTATGAATAGCTGAGAACTTCTAATTTATGGAAATATTAAAAAATGAAAATGTCAAAATGCCACCATGTGAAGGGTTTTCCCAGGCCACCACACATATAACTGAGCTCATATACAGTATACACATACAAAATAAAAGTGAAAGTGGCTTTTTAAAAAAATAAAAATTAATAATAATACATTTAAAAAATGTATAAAGGAGGAAAAAAGAAAATGAAAAATGAAAACTGAGAAAAAACTAAAGAAAAGGGTACATTGCAACAGATACATTAATTATATCCAACTCCTACTCTACCCCTGGCCAATTCACAACAACAACTGCTCAAATGGTTTATCACAGAGTTTACATTTGTTCACGCCCAGGTTCGTCCATCCAGTGTGATCAGTTCTTGTCCTCCAGATATTTTATGAATGGGCCCCAAATACTTTGGAATCTTTCCTGCCTGTCTTTGAGTGTGTATGACATTTTCTCTAATGGTAGACACAGAAACATCTCCCTGCATTTTGTCTATTTAGTAGAACATAAAGACGGTTCTATACCTGGACCAACTGAATGAGGTATTGAGATAGAACATAAAGATGGTTCTATACCTGGACCAACTGAATGAGGTATTGAGATAGAAGAATATAAAGATGGTTCTATACCTGGACCAACTGGATGAGGTATTGAGATAGAATATAAAGATGGTTCTATACCAGGACCAGCTGAATGAGGTATTGAGATAGAAGAATATAAAGATGGTTCTATACCTGGACCAACTGGATGAGGTATTGAGATAGAATATAAAGATGGTTCTATACCTGGACCAGCTGAATGAGGTATTGAGAGAGTCTGTCGTCCGTTAGGTATTTCTCAAGGCACTTCACGGCAAAGTCTCGGATCATGGGGTCTGGGAAGTTGCAGTCCAGCAACTCCATGGCTTGTTCTGGCTTGATGGCCGGCCAGTCCTTCAGAAGGCAATACATCTGGAGAACAAAACAGACAGTAAATGGTAAATGGACTGCACTTATATAGCGCCTTTATCCAAAGCGCTTTACAACGGCCTCTCATTCACCCATTCACACATCAATGGCGGCAAGCTGCCATGCAAGGCGCCGGCCCGCTCACTGGGAGCAATTTGGGGTTCAGTGTCTTGCCCAAGGACACTTCGACATGTGGCCAGCCGGGGCTCGAACCGCCAATCTGCCAACCTTGCGATCATTAGATGGCGCCTCTACCTCCTGCGCCACAGTCGCCCCCAGACAGTAGATTTGTTTGAATCGAAACATGACTCAAAAACTAAACAAACGTCTGAAAACAAAAGGCAATAAACAAAAGGCTTATACATTTGAATGAATGGTGTGAATGTACTAGGAATTAGGAGTTATTATACTCATAACTAGATGATACTTGTGATAAGTGTGATAATGTGATTATTTAAATGCTTAAAATTACAAAGCAGGTGGTTCAGAATGCCGTCGAGCTGCACAAGTCGGACCAGAGAGCTTGTTAGCGAGTGCCTGTAACTATTCCTCCTCACAAATTGTTCCTACCAGTTATTTTCAAGGAAGGCAGGCAGGCACATCACCCATTCATTTAATGAACGACAGCTAAAACTGGTCAATGGAGTTATTATTTTGAGAGAGAAAGGAATCCTTTCAGATTACAGATATCTCATAATGATCGACGGGGGGTGATCGTTCTTATCTGTAAAGTGCCCGACATCCGTAACGAGTACTCGTCGTTTCCTACTAGGAACATCAAGTCTCAGGACTATGCAGTGTTAATGAGAACAGCAGTGTCAGCAGCAGCAGCAGCAGCAGCAGTAATTTGAGACTGTTTACCTGTGCAACCTCATCTCTGGAGTTCCATTTCACTGCGAGGAGAATCTTGGGGAGTATCTCTGGAATACTGACGCAATAGTGCCTGAGGAAGGAGAACAGAACAGGAGAACATTTGAGTGTTCCACTCCACCATCCACAGAATCTCTGAACATTCCAGTAGATAAACATGTATGTTTACTGCACACACTGCATGCATATCACCTGAATATATATTATTTTTTCCCCTCTGCTATAAGGTCTCTCAACACCTGACTCACTGCACTAACCCTGCCAGATGTACTGCACTTTATAAATTGTAAATATTGACTATGTTCTTAGTCTTATGGTTATGTGTGTACATGTCCATGTGATAGTTATGTGCAATGTGTGTATGTTTTTGACACTGCTGTTTGAGCTTTTCCACCTGTACCGAAAACAAATTCCACCGACCTAGGTCATGTGGTCATTAAACGATTCATTCATTCATTCAGTCAGTCAGTCATTCAGTCATTCATTCAGTCATTCATTCAGTCGTTCATTCATTCATCCATTCAGTCATTCATTCGTTCATCCAGTCATTCATTCATTCATCCATCCAGTCATTCATTCGTTCATTTATTCATTCATTCATTCGTTCATTCATCCAGTCATTCATTCATTCATTCATCCAGTCATTCATTCATGCATTCATTCATTCACGCACACACACACTACCTGTGTCTCCAGAGGAAGTCCTTCTCCTGCTCAGTTATTTCAGACAGCGCGTCTCTGCCACACACCAGACGCAGCTGTTCATTGTCGCTGTCCGTTAGGGGGTTGTCCCGCGCCAATCTGTTACTCTGGAGCAGAAGACATTCCCATTTTCATTCAATTTAGTTTGGCTAATAGGCAGCAAGCTAGCTACACCTAGGGATGGGAATTGATAAGATGTTATCAATACCGATGACATTATCAATTCAGCTTATCGGTCTGATTCTTTATCGATTCCTGATGCATTTTATATGTGGATAAAAAAGTAGGCCTGAACACCATGTAGAATGTCTGCCCAATAACATTTGAAATGTTAACTATTCAGCCTCCCAGGTATGTTCTTTATGCTATTGTGTAGCTGAATAACTGTTAATGTGTTACGTTAACATACCGGACTTCTATTCAGCCTGTTGTTCTGTGTGCTATTGTGTAGTTGAATAACTTGCCTTTCCAGATTAAATGTCTGTTCTTGGTCTTGAATTTTGTGAAATACATTTCTATTACTTTGATACCATTTGCACCTCCCGGCCACATGACTCCGCCAATTTCGAGAGCTGACAGGGCGACCTCATAAAAACTCTGCGAGGGAGTTTCCGTATCGTATTTGGTATCGTGTGGTCAGCGATACGAGAGGGTGTGTTGAAAAAGATGATGTATGGGGTGCTTAGGTGGCGTGGCGGGTTACGCTGTGCTAGGCGTAAAACGTCATTCATCACATAATTACATAAACCTACCCCAAAAATGTACCTACCCCAAATGGATCATAATAAGGCCATAATAACCACACCACCGGCCTATGTTGCAACACAATGGATATGACGAAAGCAAGCGATTTCACCTAACAACAATTTCACCTAATCAAATATTAATTTAGTCTTTCCAACAATGTGTGAGAGAATATCACCAAGAAACTTGAGGTAACAATTAAAGGGGTTCTTATTAACAATTAAAGGGTTCTATCGTAGGTTAATAGTTAATTAATTCATTTATTTAATTTATTCATGGACTGCACTTATATAGCGCCTTTTTTCTGCTCCAAAGCGCTTTACAACGGCCTCTCATTCACCCATTCACACACACATTCACACACCAATGGCGGCAAGCTGCCATGCAAGGCGCTGGCCCGCTCACTGGGAGCAATTTTGGGGTTCAGTGTCTTGCCCAAGGACACTTCGACATGTGGCCAGCCGGGGCTCGAACCGCTGATCTGCCAACCTTGTGATCATTAGACGGCGACTCTACCTCCTGCGCCACAGCCGCCCCCCCCCCAAAAAAAGAAAGCGCATGATCTCCTGAAACCGGTTCCGTGACAATGTCGAGGTGAAAAAGGTATTGCCCCATTTCTCTGACCAGAAGCGTTCCATCTCAATGTTCTTCCCGCAGTATGCACCCCTCACATACAGAAGAGCAATAAAGGCCTTCACCTCGGCAATTAAGACATCCCAGGAGGCGCGCCGCTCTCCACTATCTCTGCGCGCTTCAGCCACTGAATCTCGGATGTGTTCCAACATCACCCTGTCATACAGGTTTCAGAAAGCCGACATTTTGTCGCAAATGTTACGCCTTGCGTGGGGCCAGGTGACCCTGTGAGGACGCTTTGAATTCGCTGTCTCCCTGTGGCTGTTTATGCCGCCGACTAGCAATTATAACAACGTTATGATTCGAAATTAATGCTTTTTTTATATGCGGGTAGATTTTACCTATAAATGCCTGTATTTTTCATTTAGATTTATCTATACTATATTTAACAATACGCGATTCCATGTGGCCAGAGATTCTCTTGCGCAACGGTGTGAAAACGCTTGGCACGTGACTAGAGATCAAATCGGGCTCAGAAAAGTGAGTTAGTTTCGTCATTGTGTAGCCTGGCCCCTAAGTCAATGACGTGACAGAAAGAAAGGAACAAGAACAGAATATGACCTTACCAGACCAGTGTGGCAGTAGTTGAAGCCCAGCTCTCTGGATATGTTCCAGTTGGCATGCTCCTCTATGGCCACCATGTCAGGGAACTTGACTGGGCTGCTGAAGTGGTCAAACTCTAACTCCAAACAAGGGGTTTCCTGTGTCAATAAAACAGTGAGAAGAACGTTTTAAACTCTAGGGCTCTTTATTTCAACAATAGCACCCTATTGAAGGGGGTCAGGCTCAGTGTCAATGACTAATTAATAAGTGGATAAGAGGCTTACTTTAATGGAGGCAGCTTATTGCTGGGGGGTAGCTAGCTAGCTAATAACTGTGACCTAGCTGTGACCTAGCTTATTGCTCTGTTGTGCTACGATTGGGGGCTTGGGAGGGGAGGTAGCTAGCTAGCTAGCTAGATAATAACTAACAACTCTGACCTTGTTTGGGTTGGAGCCGGTGACACCGATGGGGTTGAGCAGATCCTCCATGCCGTGGGGGACGGGCCACAGGTTGAGAGCCATCTTCCCAGCTACCAGTGTGTGGGTGTAGTCAAACAGGTTGATGTTGCCCCAGGCTAGTGGACAGTGCTCCTGAGAGACAACAGAGACACAGAACACAACAATTGGATTGACTCAATAACAATCTAGAATGTCAGTTTAGAATATACAATTCAAAGAAATGCATTTCTACAATAAGAGTGCCTTGGTTCCCCTTTTTTCAAAGAAATGCATGTTTAGAATATAGAATATAGAATTCAAAGAATAGTTTAGAATATAGAATTTAAAGAAATGCATGTTTGGAATTGATGGTACAGTATAGGTTTCGATAAAGTGATGTGCATTCATTACCAAATATGTGCTTGGTATCATGTCAGTATTGCTTGCCTTCTTATTATTATTCCTTTTGATACTTTGATACTAATCAGCATACTTCTTTTCAGGCGTTCCACCACCCCCATACAGCCAGCCAGCTGTATGTTAGAAGGTTGCCTGGTACACTCACCTCTTTTGCCCCCTTCCTCCCTTTCACAGAGCAGATGGACAGACAGAGGCGGGCTGCTCGGGGGATGTCTGGAATGTACATGTCGTAGTTCAACCACTCATTCCACCTATGAGGACATGAGCACATTTACAAATTAATACATTTATACATACACAAATCAAATCAACACATGCACATACAACACATACAAATCAAATCAGAATCAGAAGACTTTATTGCCATGACATGTAAACATGTTAGGAATTTGGTTTGGGACAGTGGAGCACGGTTTACAGCAGGACATATGCAAGACAGGACAAGACGGTGCAAACCAACATCATAGTGCAAGAGTCATAAATAATATAAATATAAGAAGTGCAAAGATCAAGTGTTCAAGTGTTCAAGTGTTCATGTCCAAAAAGGCATCCCTCTACATGGCTAAAAAGGAGATGGTCCAACAGAAGCGAAGTTGTTAAAAGTACAGTAAATTCCTATGATTGATATTATTTTGGGAAACTGAACGAATAACACAAGTAAGTGTGAAACACTTATTTCCACTGTGGACTTCATTGAAAAAATATATATATAATAATAAAAATAGATAAAAAAACGAAAGACCACAAAATACAATAAAACAATCAGCCTGTCTTGATTCCATCATCCTGTCATGGGCCCAGACAACAATACTGACAACTGGACATTAACAATGACTACAGGTCACTGGCCCCGGCTGCCATTCTGTCTCCAGAAATAAGCTCTAACCTGTCCGTTTAAAACATCCCTGAGACAGCTTAATAGGCAAAAGGAGTCTATTCCACAGCAGAATTATAAAAGAAAGAGTTCTGTGACAGACTGTTTACTTTTGGCACCTTACAGGAAACTATAAAGTGTGTTATGTCCTAATGCTGAGTATGAACCATAACGACATAGGACCTTTTGGACAGTACCATTCATGGGGCCGTTTTTTATAGACATGGCGTAAGCCTAACCCTAAACTAAAAAGCATCTTCAATGGGGATTTTATATTGAAAGTGTCATTTAGTCCAGGACTAGGCTTAAGCCTTGTTTGTGAAACCAGCCCATGATGTTACACATGGTAAATGGACTGCACTTATATAGCGCCTTTATCCAAAGCGCTTTACAACGGCCTCTAATTCACCCATTCACACACACATTCACACACCAATGGCGGCAAGCTGCCATGCAAGGCGCCGGCCCGCTCACTGGGAGCAATTTGGGGTTCAGTGTCTTGCCCGAGGACACTTCGACATGTGGCCAGCCAGGGCTCGAACCGCCGATCTGCCAACCTTGCGATCATTAGACGGTGGCTCTACATCCTGCGCCACAGCCGCCCTACATGTTACACATGTGGTTAAGCCGCTCCTCTCTGAGCTGTACTGGCCTAATGCTTTGAACTTATTCACTCCAACTGTGTTATGTGGTGGTGCACTGAGTGAGCAGGAACCGAATTATGTTGTTTTGCATAACCTGCATCTTGTTCCTAAATTGTCAACCTACTGTACCACGCAGAACAGGGCACAATCAAAATTACACTGTATCAGATTTCGACACAAGCATTTCAAACTGCCTGTACGTTCTGCAGTACAGGAACTTTTGTTTGTCTGCACTTTTAGACTCTGGCAGAAGTCGACTGATCCAATGTCATGCCTAGATATGTGACAGATGCTTTAGATTCAATCTCATCTCCATTACAGGTTCGCTTTTATCCTGCCTACCTTTTCCCTATTCGGTTGTTAAGTCTGACGTCAAACGTGACGTTTAGCAATTTCCGGGTCCAAACCAGAAATTCCCTGCACCAGAGTACCAGTGAACTACAGCGGTAGAATGACAGTTCAATCGTTTTTCAGACTTGGATCTATTCATACAACAAGGGACAGAGCACTTTCCAGTTTTTCCCATATTTGTCAGCGTCTTTGAGCCTCGGAAAAGCGCTATATAAATATAATGAATTATTATTATTACTGAGGCATTTAGAAGAGAGCGCCTCAGCCAACGTTGGACCCGGAAACACGTCACGACTTAACAACCGAATGGGGCTACAGATGATCCAGTACAAGTGAAGCGTTTGAGAGGACAGTTGAATGTGATGATAGGAGGTGCAGACAGTACCTGGGATTCGAGCATGGCACGCGCTGAGTGTTCACGTTGTCACACAGCTGCTCCCCTCCGTGGTATATCCCAGTCCGGACATAGATCTAGAATCAATGTGCAGGGAGAGATGTGAACATGGATCAATCAGCCTGATAATAACCTCTTTATCACACCTTTACAAAACATCATCCATGTAAGAAAGTGGTCAGTCAGCAAACCCTGACCAAACTGGACATCTGAACTGTCAACACCTCCCGAGTACCTTGTCGATGTCCCTGATGTTGACATTGACATATGTGGCGCACAGTATCCTGATCCTCAAAGTGCCGTTGATGGTCCACAGGGACTTGGTAGCCGTCTCTCCGTTCATGTATGGCGTTGCCGTGGAGATGCGTCTTGCGTACGAGGGCATGGTAAAGGTGTCTACGGGCAACTGGGAGTACAGGCTGTCCTTGGCCATGAGCATCAGGTTAGGCATCCGGCCCAGCATGATGCAGCTCCGTACATACTGAGCAGGAGGAGGAAATCATCATTACTGCTTATTGTGTTTCTGCATCGTTTCTTCCAACACAACAGCTAACTGTAGTAACATTGTGAAAAAAACTAAAAGATGTCAGCAATTTATCACAGCTGCGTTTATACGAGCAACATGTAAGTACAGTATGTGCAGGGTTCGACAGTAACGCCGTTTTACTTGCCCGGAGCAAGTAAAACATTCGCCGGGGTTGTTTGCGCGAGCCCGACGACGCTGCTGGATCCTGGATATTTGTACCTGTGTGCAGGAAGAACAACAGACGGCGCAGGCGCGAGACTAGACTAGATGATCGTGAGTGAAGATATTATCAAAGCGTACTCGCCTGTCGATCACCCGTACGCTTTGATAATATCTTCACTCACGATCACACAGGTAAAAATATCCAGGATCCAGCAGCGTCGTCGTGCTCGCGCAAACAACCCCGGCTAATGTTTTACTTGGTCCGGGCAAGTAAAACGGCGTTACTGTCGAACCCTGAGTATGTGTACAATATATATGAACGGCAATGCACTTCACATCATAATTCACAACCATCCATTTCATCAGGTCCAAGACTGCTCTTGTTACATATGGGATGAATATCAGCCTAGTCAAGAGGTGGAGGCGGGGTTACCTTGTATTGACTCAGAGGGTATTTCTCCAGCAGGTATTCATCACAGCCGCAAACTTTGAGGATGTACTTCCCCTGGTACTCCTGGACACACATTTTCAGCTGCTCGTGGGACAGCAACATGCTCCGGGTCTTCTTCCTGATAGCCTCGGCAATCACGTGCTCCGGAACGCAGTCGTGGTTGATCTTCAGAGTGTACTTCTGTTTGTCATTGCTCGGCGATACTATAACCCAGATGACCACTATAATTTGACCTATGGAAAATAAGTAAGGTAAGTCATACATCCAACATGGAAAGGTCAAGACAACTTAAGCCCCTTTCACACATTAGTTCTCTAATTTACATGGAAACCCGACACCGTTCACACCTGACCCAATTAGCCAAAATTGCCTGGTTGTCGTATGGCTACGACCCGGGTCTTGAATCACGCAGAGACTGCCATATACCAAATATATCTGTCATATATCATACCTCCGTTTTATATCTAAAAATATGATAAATACATATAAAACTGAGTATGATATATGGCAGAGTATGATATATGGTATAGTCTCACGCGCCTGTCACGTCTCCAGTACATTAGAAGTTTGCATCCTTTGAAACATATGGCGGGATGTAAGGATCTTGTAACTTCGCAAACAATAGCAGCATTGAAATAGTTTAGTTTATGTTCAACTGGAAAAGGTAGGCTAGTGAGCGCAGATTTTCGTGTTTTGACTTCGCTGGGAGTTCGTTAAAAATGCCTTTCCAGGGGCGCTTAGGTGGCGTAGCGGACTAAGCGTTGACCACGTAATCGCAGGGTTCCCGGTTCGATTCCGGCCGGGGACATATCCTGCATGTCATCCCTCCTCTCTCTCTCACCCATCCTTCCTGTCTAAATCTCTACTGTATCTGTCAATACAAATGAAAAATATGAGTGGGACTGCCCCACTCAGGAAAAATTACTTAAAAAAAAAAAAAGCCTTTCCACAACAATAATAATAAAAAAAGCCTTTCCACAAAAGAACCGTGGAACCGCGGCGTGTGAGCAGGCTGCCTGGGAGAAGGTGTGGGAAGGTTTCATCGTGGCGGACGGTCGCAAACTTCGGAAGTCGCCTGTTATATTTTCTGCATTGGATGAGGTTTACTGTCATACAATGATCAATCAATGTAGAATTATATTGATCACTACTTTGGCTGATGCGATGTGCAGACATATCGCTATGCGCGCTCTCTCCAGTCTCTCCCCGCTCTGACTGGGCAACTCAGGACAGCTGTGAAAGGAGACGGTGTGTGTGCGCACTGCTGCGTAATGCGTCTATATCACAAAATGTACATTTGATAAGTAAGTAAGTTAGCCAAGTAAGTAATCTAGCTAACTATGATTGGAAACAACGTACTATCCAGTTGTGGAATGATATTGGCTGCCCCGGGCTTACAGAAGCTACTTGAATCACGCATTCAACTGGGTGCAGAACTGGAACGTAGTAGACGTAGTAGTGGTCTAGTGGATAGTGAGTTGGACTTGTGATCGGAAGGTTGTGAGTTCAAATCCCGCCTGAAACCACACCACTACTAGTGTGCCCTTGAGTAAGGCACTAAGCCCTCAGTTACTCCAGGTAATTCGTAATTGTAAATCACTTTGGATTAAAAGCGTCTGCTAAATGGCAAAATGTATTAATTATTATTAGATGTGATTCGAACGAGACAGGTGCGTGAGACTGCCATATAACATATATATATATATATATACACCTGCCATATATCATACCTCCACTATAATTGGAAATGAAGTAGTGTCCAGCTGTGGAATTATATTTAGTAGTAGTAGCGATATTCAGAGTTTGGGGCAGTTCTTATGCGCTCTGCCCTGCTGACTGAGCGATGCAGGACAGCTGTGAAAGGAGACTGACCAGGCAATCTCCAGGCTTCCGTTCAGACATACAGTGACACGATACTTTCCCTGGAATTATACATGGTCTCGACCAGGGTAATTGCCCGCCGGGCGGATTTCCCTGGTCAGTCGCGTTCAGACATACGCCGTCCCTGGAAATTGCATGGAATCTACTGGGAAGGCTCGTATGTGTGAAAGGGGCTTTACTTAATTCTCTGCCTCTTCCCCCAAAACAATCACAACTACAGTAAATTAAATGTTGTTATAACCTTGTAACCTCTACAACTAAATGGCTGGTGGTTATATCAGAGTTGACAATGGTCTCAGCTAACTTCATACTATATTAGGCTGCTATACATGAGGGATATGTTCCCCCTCAGGGACGTCAAACCATTGATTCATGTCCTACCTTTGTCCAGCTTATTGAAGATGTGCTTAGGAAGTTCAACTGACGATTCGACATTGGGAGGGTAGACATACAAAGCTCTAGTGTGAGGTCCGTTGGTGTCCCTGAGGTCCACTGACTCCTTGCAGACATTCAGTATGTTCCGTCTAAAGTCCTGCACCTCTGAGTCCTTGACCAAGTCAAACTCACATATAGGCATTCCGATGGCAAAGCCTGTGGAAAAAGAGAAGTATATGAGGGGAAGTGCATAGCTTTAAGGCACATCTATCTGTCTAAGCTTTCTTGCATACAGTGTTCATTTAAGAGACTTGCAAACCGGATTTCAACACATGCATATGTTACGGTACATGTGGGAAAACTAGGGTTAGGGTTAGGTGCTAGGGTGCTACGGTTAGGGTTAGGGGTAGGGGTAGGGTTAGGATTAGGGTTAGACTTGCCAGCATGTACCAAGTCGACGTAGCACCTAACCCTAGTTTTCCCTAACCCTGTTAGGGTTAGGTGCTAGGTTAGGGTTAGAATTAGGGTTCGACATGCCAACATGTACCAAGTCACCCTAGCACCTAGCCCTAACCCTAGTTTTCCCACATGTACCGTAACACATACACTGCCAGTAGAGTGCCTGTCTGACTGCATCAGAGCCCTAGTAGGGGCCAGGTGTTTTTCCTGTCCCCTACAGTAGATAGATAAAGAATATGTGAGGCTGTGAGGCCGGCGTACCAATCTCTCTGTTGAGTATCTTCTCCTCTCGGTTCCCCACCGGCTCGATCACTTTCAGGAAGGCCTGAAAGAGCCTCAAGTCGCAAAGTCTCCGGGTCTCGTCGTAGAACTCCTCCCTCTCCGCCTCCTGCGTGACGCTGACGAAGATGTACGAGGACTCCTCCTGCAGGAGGTGGTGGAGGGGGTACTTCCTGGCCTCCTTGAAGAGTTCGTGTTTGACCGTGACCAGCGTGGCCTCTCGCAGGCACTCCAATGTCAAAATCATCCCGTTGGGTAAGAGGCAGTCCACCAGGATGCTGGGGGGCATCAGGTGCATGCCCCATAGTTCCCCTGAAGACGGCCTGGGAGGCATGGTGGTGGTGGTCTCCTGGTGGTCTCCTGCGCCTCACAATGCTAATAATTCAGATGGGTAACAGTGTAGTGGACCTACTGGGGGATAAAGAGGGAGAATTACATAAGATGCAGTGACCCGTTTCTAAGGATGCATTAATGTGTTACATATTCAGAATGAGGGCAGTGGCGTGGAGGTATTGAGGTATAAGGGGGTAGTATGAGGTATTGAGGAAAATATTATAATTTAAAACCATTATCTTTTCACAACAGGGGGATGCATAGGCCTACACCCAGAGATTATTTGAAGCTCTTAGCATAACAATAATGGATTTATTTTGTCCATACAAGATAGGAGCAACATGGTTAATTCACCAATGTGGGGAGTAACAGTGCAATTTCTGTAGGACAAATGTAGATGCTGCTTTATGAACAGATTTTGTTAGAAAATACGTTTAGAAAGATGTTGGCAGTTAGCATAGCCTGTGCAATATGTCTCTTAATGTCCAAATATCAGAATATATTCAGACTATGATGAAACATCTTAGCTAGCTAAGTGTGCTGGGCTGGCTCTGGCTCAGGATGCTAGCACAACTCACTAGCACAGAACAAGCTAACTAGCTAAATAACATTCGCGTCAAATTCAGGCGAAACGACATAACAGAAGTTTTCCCAAACTCAACAAAGACAGTCACCGTTTCCTAATCGCTTTCCTGAGGTAATATTTGGCGAGTGACAAAGGTTCAATTGCGAAAATACCGGTTGTTAGTAGTGTCAAGTCAATGGCTAGCTGTGACAAACCTTAGCTAGCTGTCAGAAGCTAGTTAGCTTCTCATTCTTATGGCTTCAGAAGACATTTAACATTTAAACATTCACCCCCCTGCGAATAGTTAATAGTGCTAAATCGATGAAGGTGACGTCACTAACTGCCACAATCGTTAACATGGAACGTTATCCCGAACGTTCTAAACGTTCTAAACGTTCTAGACTATTGTCGATACAACAGTGCTGCGCGAGCCTAGTGTGTGTCGTACCCCGGGCCGTTCCACCGCTCCAGACCCTCTCGCGCACAGGCAGACAGACCGTTAATAGTGCAAATCGATGAAGTTACAGCCCCTAACTTCCACTATCATTAACATGCAACTTCTTTATCCTAAACGTGTATTAGTCGAGACAACAGCGCTCGAGCCTCGTACCCCGGGCCGTTCCACCGTTCCAGACCCTCTCGCGCACACAGACAGACCGTCTGCTATCTTCTTAATACTCCATCCAGAGTCTCGAGGACAGTCCGGAAAAAATTGTTGTTGGGATAAATATAAATGTTGCGTTCTCAAAAGAACACGTCCATTATATTTCATAGCGTTGTGCACGCCGCGGTTCTGGAGAATACTGCATTTTTGGATGATAAGTGAGTGAGTGAGTGGACCAGCTAGGTTGGGTTTAGCTGGTTGGAGCTAATAGACTGACTGGTCTCCTCCCACACACACACACCCGCGGCGCCACCGGGCTTTGACCTCGAAGACATGATAGTTCCCCAATCGTGCAATGTGCAAAAGATGAATATTAGGCCCTATGGATCCATCCTACACTTAAACTTAATCAGTTTGGGGGGAAAAATGCAATTAGTGCATTTATTTAGGAGAGATAAGATTAAGAAACAGGAGAAAAGTGAGAAGAAGGAAGGACACACAATTGCTGTAGCACAATTAATCCGACAACTTTTGCACAAAAATAAATGCTTCAATACAATGCATGCAGATGAGGGAGTAGATCAGTATGGGTGGCCCCTGGTTCCTGAAGCGTTGAGCTGTTGGTTTGTTTCAGCCCCAGCTGAGTAACGTAACACACATGATTCAAATCATCATATATCATGGTATATTTAATTGGCGAATCTGACACTCTAATTGACGAATCACAATTAGTCAATCATGTTCCATGTGTTGAAAGGTATATGGCCATTTCAGGGAATATTGGATTGGATTGCCTAGGCAGGACAGCAGAGGGCGCCAAACTCAAGGAAACTTGCTCCTGAGCTTTTTGTTGTCCGTTGTGTTCTATGGGAGCTGGTGGCCTGGCCACGCCTCAGGAGATGCCAAGCCACACGTCTGATAACAGTCGGTGAAACAGTCAATGTCAAAGATGCCATGTGATGTATGTAGCCATAAAATATCTATTTCCAGCTAATGCCAGCCATATGCTACGCTTGGAGCGTTTTCTCAATGAAGCTGTGTTGCGCTGAAAGGAAATGAGTCTGGTGACAGAGATAGGACACTCATGTTTTTATTATATTTCATTTATTCTTCATGGAATTATGAACAAGATAGTCATGTGAAACACCCCATTATGGACATAGCAATATTTGATCTTCTTTCAAACAATATCTATAGATATAGGTTTTGTAGGCCTAATTGAACCAAACACAATGAAATGTAACTTTGTTATCACTTATGTAACAAAAATGAACAAAGATTCCAATTCCTACTAGGGAAGAAGTTACACCCTATGCCCTAATAGCTGATATCGCCCCCTTTGGCTGAAATAACCTCAATTAGACGTCCCCTATAACTGTCTACCAGTCTCTGACGTTGACTGGGAGAACGTTTTTCTCACTCCTCCATGCAGACTTCTTTCAGCTGTGTGATGTTTGAGGGGTGTCTTGCATGTTTTTTTTTTTTTTTTTTTTTACATTTTCCTCCAGCACCCTCTGATGCCATAAAGACTTCTTATAGTGGACTCTTCTATGATGGTGAGCTGGCCAGGCCCATCTGCAGCAAAGCAGCCCCAAACCAGGACATTCCCACCCCCATGCTTCACAACTGGTATGGAATGGAATGGAATGGAATGGAATGGACTTTATTTGTCATTGCTACAGTACAGGTACCAAACAACGAAATTTAGGAGGGGTGGCTCCCCTGGTGTTAGGAAAGGGGAAAAAAACACATTTAGAAAAAGAATAAAATCACAAGAAGGTAAGGAGCTGGTTTACATCAATAAAGGCTATGTACACAATCCACTGTACTATACTGCACAGATAGTCAACTAGGGTTGTCATATTGCACACAAGTATTTTTTCACGTTATTTTAAAGTGTCACAGTTTGCAGGCTTGAAATGTACATGTTTGTGCCTCAGCACTAGCTGCCATACAATCCGTCCGGACTGTCCTGGGCCCAGAACTTAGGCCTTTGCTGTGTTCAGGGCCTTGACGGCCCTGTGGTAGAAGTTCTTGTGGTTCTTGTGCTCAAATGAACCACAGTTCTTGTGGTTCTTGTGCTCAAATGCTGTCTTTGGTTTGAGCCAAACATGTCTTATTTTTGCCCAAATAATTCAACTTTGGATTCATCTGTCCAAAGCACATTGTTCCAGAAGTCCTAGTGTTTGTCTAGGTGCTCTCTGGCAAACGTTTGTCTTGCTCTGGTGGGGTTTGTTGACAGCAAGGGTTTCCTCCCTACACACCTCCCATGAAAATCAACTTGTGCAGTCTCTTTCTGGTGGTAGATGCGTGTACTTTGACATCAACTGTGGCAAGAGCTACCTGTCGGTCCCATGATAACATTTTAGGATTGTTGGAGACTTCTTTAAGCATCTTGCAGTCTGCTCTTGGGCTGAACTGGCTAAGAAAAGTAAATTATTGTAAATTATTTTCCGGACAGTTGAATGGATGATTTCTAATTGTTTGGAGATCTTTTAAAATCCCTTCCCAGATTCATATGGACTTCTTTCTGAAGGCCTCAGAGAGCTCTTTTGATCTCGCCATGGTGACGCCACTCACTTCAACAATCAAGAGCAAACCAAACTAATGTCTGAGGTTTAAATAAGACAGGCTCCTCCACATTTTTACAAATCATGTTTAAAAGCAGTTTTTTTTCTCAGTTTTATTTGTTTAGTCATATTACCTCCATCTCTCAATATTGTTAAAATGAAGATCAAATGTCCATATGTTTAAATATTGAAAAAGACAAAGATTTTCATGGGGTGTCCTATCTTTTGTGTTTATTACAGTTCCATTACAGTTCCATCATGTACATAACTACCCATATTGTAGACTAAACAGTACTGCTTATTTTACAGCAAATAACTTAACTTTATATAACAATATCATAAGCCTCACCATGGGAAGGCATATTTGAGGTCACTTTATTGCATACAACATTGTTAAAGATATTTAGTACAAAGATAAGGTTTGTGAATTGTACCTCGACTGTCAGAGAGCCAATGTAGACAATGTAAACAACTTTTCTCAAAGCACAAAGCACAATTTCTGTATGACAGATTACAAGCTTTAGGGTTTCCGTGAACTTGTTTTTGTTGATTGATTATTTTCATGTCATGATACATTCAGCATAATCTTTTCACCATCAGATATATATCATATATTCTGGGTATTTCCCCAACTACCTACTGTTCACTTATGCTAACACATGGGGGGAACAACTGCATACAGTTGATAAAGTTGCTATAAAGTTGTAAACTCTTTAGTGGGTAGCTAAAAAACTCAACTGTCAGTTCAGTCAGCACACATTTAGCTTGCATTGTTGTCTATGTGAAATAGGACATGTGCTCATCAATATTCCACATTTTGGATTATGCAAATAGGACACCCAACTTCCTTTAAATTTGAATAGCCGGTTAACTACTTTGAATAAAGTTTGAATATTTTGACATAGGAATTAGGAAACATTCTGTTATGACCAAGCCGTGGTCACAAAAAGAGGGGAGACCACACATGATCAAGGGTTAAAGTAATATATTTATTAACATAAACGATAAACAATATGGGCCGCTCGGTGGCGTAACGCACTAAGCGTCGACCATGTAACCGCAGGGTTCCTGGTTCGATTCCAGCCACGGACTGCCCCACTCAGAAAAAGTAACTTGGTTCGATTCCGGCCAGGGACATATCCTGCATGTCTTCCCTCCTCTCTCTCTCACCCATCCTTCCTGTCTAAATCGTCACTGTATCTGTCAATAAAATGAAAAATATGAGTGGGACTGCCCCACTCAGAAAAAAAGTAACTTAAAAAAATAAAAAATAAAAGTAACTTAACATTTTTAAATACATAAACAATATGAGAATGTAAGGTGAAGTTTGTATAATCGGTAGTGTGTCTAGTCTAGTGTATGGTTGAAAGGAATGTGTGATGTGGGATCCTGTGTGACACGAACAAAACAAAGAGGAACAAACAAAACAGAAGCCAACCTGCCTGTGGGAGAAGAGACCTAAAATGGCGTTCACCATATAAAGCCTGTAGGCCGCACCTCCACACCTGCACACCTGCACACCTCCACACCTGCACACCTGCACACCTGCACACCTCCACACCTGCACACCTGCACACCTCCACACCTGCACACCTCCACACCTCCACACCTGCACACCTGCACACCTGCACACCTGCACACCTCCACACCTCCACACCTGCACACCTGCACACCTCCACACCTCCACACCTGCACACCTCCACACCTCCACACCTCCACACCTGCACACCTGCACACCTCCACACCTCCACACCTGCACACCTCCACACCTCCACACCTGCACACCTGCACACCTCCACACCTCCACACCTGCACACCTCCACACCTCCACACCTGCACACCTCCACACCTCCACACCTGCACACCTCCACACCTGCACACCTCCACACCTCCACACCTGCACACCTGCACACCTCCACACCTGCACACCTCCACACCTGCACACCTGCACACCTGCACACCTCCACACCTGCACACCTCCACACCTGCACACCTCCACACCTCCACACCTGCACACCTGCACACCTGCACACCTGCACACCTCCACACCTGCACACCTCCACACCTGCACACCTCCACACCTGCACACCTGCACACCTCCACACCTGCACACCTGCACACCTCCACACCTGCACACCTGCACACCTCCACACCTGCACACCTGCACACCTCCACACCTGCACACCTGCACACCTCCACACCTGCACACCTCCACACCTGCACACCTGCACACCTCCACACCTCCACACCTCCACACCTGCACACCTGCACACCTCCACACCTCCACACCTCCACACCTGCACACCTGCACACCTCCACACCTGCACACCTGCACACCTCCACACCTCCACACCTCCACACCTGCACACCTCCACACCTCCACACCTCCACACCTCCACACCTGCACACCTGCACACCTCCACACCTCCACACCTCCACACCTCCACACCTGCACACCTGCACACCTCCACACCTGCACACCTCCACACCTCCACACCTCCACACCTCCACACCTGCACACCTGCACACCTCCACACCTGCACACCTCCACACCTGCACACCTGCACACCTGCACACCTCCACACCTGCACACCTCCACACCTGCACACCTGCACACCTGCACACCTCCACACCTGCACAGGTGAACCACGTGTGCCAACGGCCCTCCTAAGCTCCGCCCACCCTGGCTCAACTGAACAAGATAAGCAGCCCACAGGGAAACCAGCTGATGGAGAGAGAGGGTCGTCACAATTCATATTACATTTCATACGTTTCTTTTCACAGAGGTTATACCACGTTTCTTCTGTTTTCAGGTGTCTGTTTCAGAACATTCAGTCTACAAACAAGAGTTTAAAAAAACAGTTAAAACAGTTCCTGAGTGGAAGGGAAGCCACCTGTTCCAAATGTCGTAAACCAATTAACAATGTTGCAAGAGGTCAAGGGTCAAGGGTCATTTGGATAAAACAATTATTTTCATGTCATTTGTCCGACAGCCATGTGAGTGGCTCCCAGCTGCCGCACCTCCCTTCTGCTCCTTAATAATAATAATAATAATAACTTTAATTTATATAGCGCCTTTCAAAAAGCCCAAGGACGCTTTACAGGGGAATGATCGGACAGACAAAACAGAAAACAAACAAAACAACAACTAAAACAATGACTAGGGGCCAAAGGCCCTGGAGAACAGAGTTTTGAGGGCTAATTTGAAGGAGTCCAGGGGGGGGGCGTTGCGGATCACTGTGGGGAGGGAGTTCCAGAGGGTAGGTGCAGCCACGCTGAAGGCTCTGTCCCCAAAGGTCCGTAGGTTGGTACCCCCCGGGGGGGGGGGGGGGTGGACAGCAGGCCCATGTCAGCGGACCGCAGGTTCCGGGAAGGGGTATGCTGGGGGGAGGAGGTGGTCAGTTAGGTACTGGGGGGGCGCAGGCAGGCGTGGATGATCCTCGATCACCTCTTGATCTTCCTGATCTGTTCACACAGAATGGAGAGGTACTGGGTGAGCTTGACCATGACGACGATGAGGGTGCCCCCCGTGAGCATGCAGGAGGGCCAGAAGAGCGAGTGGAACACGGCGCTGCGTCCGTACAGCCGCGTCAGGAGAACGCCGCTGTCCTGCTGTCCCTCTCTGGGGTCGTAGTAGCAGAGGACGTGCTGCTGCGCTCGCAGGCGCTCTGAAATGTTCACAATCATGGCGTGCATGGCTGCACTGTCCTTTTGACACTTTGGCACATAGAAACACTGAAAGGGAGAAACGTGGAGGATGACACTGAAATGAGTCCAGGAGGGGGCACTCAGTTCACCATGCATACACTACCGTACCGCCTTAGTAACCATCACTTGATCGACACACACAGCATCAATATTTACTAGCGTGAATAAGTGTTTGAGTAAACGTCGTGTATTCCTGTAAACACGGATGTACTGTAGGGCATAAGCATGAGTCATGCATAAGTTATTCCTGGTCCAGAGGTTTTCTTTGTCACTTTAGGCGGTTAGGACACATTTTGGACCCCTTCAGGCCTCATATCACAGTATTAATCAATATTTAAGTTATTTATTATTTCTGAGTGGGGCAGTCCCACTCATATTTTTCATTTTATTGACAGTTACAGTGAAGATTTAGTCAGGATGGGTGAGAGAGAGAGGAGGGATGACATGCAGGATATGTCCCCGGATGGAATCGAACCAGGGACGCTGCTGTTACATGGTCAACGCTTAACCCGCTACGCCACCTAAGCGCCCCATTAATCAATATTTCAACCACCCAGCCACTCACACTCCCAGCTTCCCTGGGCCTTGTTACTCACCTCAGAGTTGACGTCCTGTGTTTCCTCGTTGTGAGATAAGCGCGTGACCCGGCCGGTGTTGTTGACGCTGACGTAGACCTGCAGGCAGGGGTACTTGGAGCCCCTCCAGCAGTCTGACCCGCAGCTGTAAGAGCAGTTCATATCCGCCGTGATGGTGGAGTTGAGAACGACACAGACACTCTCCTCTGTCCACACACTGTATGGGGAAATGAGTGGGAAGAACAATTTAAATAAAAACCAAATGGGTTCAGTTCAATGAAACTGTATTTTCATAGAAGCATATACAGTATACATATATACAGTACCCGTGAAACATTATGGAAACATGCCCATGTTATGAATTGCAGTGCAATATGTTCTCATACTCTGAAGGTATATTTCAGGTATATTTTTACTACAAAAAAATGTTGTTTCTTTTTATTTTACTACTCGATCTTTTCAGTTTGTAAAGCGTCTTTGAGTGTCTAGAAAAGTGCTATATAAGTCTAATGTATTATTATTATTATTATTATTATTATTATTATTATTATTATTATTATTATTATTAATACTGCAAAGGCTGGGGCGCTTAGGTGGCGTAGCGGGTTAAGCGTCGACCATGTAACCGCAGGGTCCCCGGTTCGATTCCGACCGGGGACATATCCTGCATGTCATCCCTCCTCTCTCTCTCTCTCACAGATCCTTCCTGTCCAAATCTCTACTGTCTCTATCACAATAAAAAGAAAAATATGAGTGGGACTGCCCCACTCAGAAAAAAATACTTAAAAAAAAAAATACTGCAAAGGCTGGTTTAATTCCCTTCCAACAATTACTGGCACAGTACCTGTCTGAGTAGGAGCGTAGGATGGTGATCCCCAGGACAAAGTACATCATCACTGAAGAGAGAACCATGGCCAGGCCCAGGAGTAACGCCCGGTCCTCCCCAGCCTTCATAGCCGTCACTGTCTTCCTCTTGTCCATCAAGTCATACTCCCCCCGGAACTTCTGGTAGATAGATCTACTGTTGGTACAGTAGAACATCCACTCAGTGCGAGGTCTAAGTAGACATGCAAATTATAAGGTTCCATGGAGAGAGTCAGTTGTCCAACTTGTCCTTCTAAAAGGTATCAACTATCAATCCAGAAAGAGAATTGTATGACCAGAGAGTTTCACTGGCTAAAGTCTGCTTTTAGTCTGCTTACCGTGCTTATATGTACCCTCTTTTTAACCACCTATGATTAATGTAGCTATGCTCTTTTAACCCCCTAAGCTAAATGCTTGTCCTGTCTACTTTTTTGTGCTTAGGTCTACTTATATTTTATCTTTTAAATGTACTTTTTTCCTCCAGGGAGCCGTATAAAACATAATGGCATAGGGACTGCGGATGAAAACTAGCTTTCGGGCTAACTCTGGCTTATTTACAATTTATTTTAGTTTTATTAATATGCACTGTCCCTTGAATAAATAAATGAATCTGAATCTGAAAGACTTTACCTCCTCTCCCCCCCTCCTGATGCTCCTGCACGTTTGGCTGTCACAAGGAACATCTTCCCAGATGATTGTTGCAAAGACCTGCACACATTTTTTTGTTGGTTAATACTGTAGTCTCACATGTTCAGACGTAAGAGCTTTCAGATGGAGAAACGACTAACAATCATCAAGATATTGTAATTGGGGTTCATAGAAACAAAGAATTGTGACAGAGCAAAAGAGAGCATACCTTTGGTACATGTTTTTGCAGTCAAAATCACAAGCCCAATTGCAAATAAAGTGTTTTACAATTGAACAATTCAAAGGCGATACAAATCCAAACTGCTGATGTTGTGTATTCCTTCTAGGTCACTTGAATGAGTCTAAATGATGTGAACGGACGGACGGACCTCCACCTCTCATATCAGTGCCACCAGGTAAACATTTCATTTTGAACACAAAGAGACATGCTAGTGAGGTGAGACAGAATGATTGATTGCCACAGATGAAAGTGTTAATGCTGATGAGGTCCACACGACAGACATGCTGTACCTGCTGGGGCGAGCAACACAAACCCTGTCAACACAGAGTCATTCCTCTGTCCCTCTCATTCAACGACAACAACTATCCCAACTGGCCGTCACTGAGCACTTTGTCCAATAACACACTGTGACGTTAGAATTATAAGGTTCTATCTCCATTTTTGTCAAAATTTAGTTTTTTACATAATCTGATCCATTAAGGTGTTTATTAATGCCTGTGTGGTGTTATTTTTAAAATGTTGACATTAGTTGAGTTAGTAATTCATAAAATACAAAGGTTCCATCTCACAAAACATAATGGAATGTAAAGACTTTGACGCTCAATATCTCTGAACTGCCCTAAACGGAGATAGAACCTTATCATTCTAAGCTCACGACACAGCTGTCTTACATTGGAAGAATTTAGACCCTATGTATACAGTATGAAAATGAACTGCATGCAACCTAGATGTTATGTGTCATAAGATCCAGGTCATTCATGGGTCAGTGTGTAAGGTGAGGGTTGATCTAGATTACCAGGCTCTTTATTGGAAAGGGTCATTTGGAACAAAAAGATTGACATGGCCATGTTGCAAACCCAGCGTGTGTACTTGTCAATATCAAATGCATAGACAGACTGAGCCCATATCGGCAAATCGGAAAATATCTGAGCCATTGTAAAATGTTGTATGTTGTATGATGTATGAAATATTGAACAATCTCTGGCATTAGAATTGAATGAGGAAAATAACACATTTCAGGCATTTAACAAAACAGGAACAAAAATAGATACATGCTTTCAAGCTTTGAAATTAAGAAGCATAGTCATGCAAATGTCAAAAAGCTTAGATTGAAATTAGATTGAGTGACTTTTCATAATTTCCAAATATTTTCTATTCAAATGTTTTATTAATTCATGTCATAATTACTATCTCGGAAAACCCAGAATCTCAATGGAGAGTCTGAGTTAGTGAGACTATAACTACTGTGTATATACACAGAATAAATCGGCTCTAGTTAAATATAACATTCGTGTCTCAAAGCCACAAGTAAAATAGAGTAGAGAGAAAAACAGCCATCATCAGGAAAAAGTTCCTGCCTGATGAGTCATTTCCCCTTTGCTGACTGACACCTTTGCAATGCAAAACATCTAAAACACGTAGGCTGCATAGAAGCATACACTAACATGACAGACAGACAAACATAGCATAGCCTACCAATCACAAAATGTCATATCGATTTCAAACTACATTTCCGTTATCAAGAGCTAAGAGCTAATAAAGAGCCAATCATTGGCATTGTCAGTGCCTCAAGTTCCATGCACAGACAGACCTACCTTTATGGATATCAACCAGCCAAGGTTCAAAATGACTGCATCCTTTACTCCATCTACCAAGTATGGAGCCTGGGAGAAGCTTTTAAAGGCCCAGGAAACCTGGGAGAGCTTTTTAAAAGAGATGCCCTGGCTGCAAGGTCAGGCATCGAGCAGGTCTGAAGCACTGGCCCGTAGTTCATTATTATTAAGTCACACTGGCCATTCCTTATGTCCTTAGGTTGGTCACTTGCCACTGCAATTCCAACTTCTGTGGTGCGTGAAACACAGCTACAAATCTTCTGCACCAAAGAAGGGCCTTTAAAGGTACAATCTGTAATTCAAACAACAACTAATCACTATCATAAGTTATGTTCTTCAAGAATCAATGGCAATGGAATATAAATCAAATGTACATGGATATATAAAACATATCTAGCAGCGCGGCATGGGTTCAAATCCGGCCCATGCCCTACTAACATGCCCTCTCTCCCTTCTCCTTACTTTCCTGTCTGTCTTCACTGTATCTGTCCAATAGAATGAAAAATATGAGTGGGACTGTATCCATAAAAATAGATGTATCCATATATCACAGATATACAGTGGGGGAAATAAGTATTAAACACAAAAACAATGTTTTAATTAAACATATTTCCATTACAGCTATTCACATGAAATTTAGACCAGACATTGGCATTAATTCAATAAAACAGCTAAAGAAATTGTAACATTCCAATCCATAAGACTGTAAGAAAAAGCACTAAACCAGCTTATGCCACTATTGAGTTCTCCTACATGTGCTAATTAGAATCAGCTGGGTTTGTGCATGTTGGTGGGTAAGTACTTCCACCTCTGAATGCAAGTAAACAATTCATTTGTCACCAAGCTTTCCTGCGAGAAACATCTCATGATGGGTAGAGGCAAAGAGCTCTCCCAAGAACTTCACAACTAGATCGTTGAGCAGCATAGTAATGGCACAGGTTACCAATGGGTTTCTCAACTCTGTTCCTATACGCGCCATTGGCGCCATTATCCGCAAATGGAAGGAACATCCCACGACCATCAACCGACCACGCACAGGAGCTCCTCGCAAGATTTCTGACCGGACAGTCAGACCAGTAGCCCAAGAACCAAGGACACCACTCGAGCAGAGCTCCAGAAAGACCTGGTAGCAGTTGGTACAGTTGTCACAAAGAAAATAATAGGCAATGCACTCCACCGCCACGGTGATCTCCAATCGTGATGATCACCCTGGAAAACTCCATTACTGAAGAAAAGGCATGTTAAAGCTTGTGTTGGGGATTTTTGGGGGGGTCTTTGGGGTCAATTAAAAATCTGTAGTGTAGACATGTTTTGAATAACTAAGTGTACAATCTGTGCCCCTCTAAAACTCCTCTAGCTTATTAGAAAATTAGCAATCCTGGAGCACATCCTCTCTTTCCTTCCTGTACAGATGTGCCAATTCTTTTTTATTTATTTATTTTTTATTTTAAAAATTGCTTCTCTATGGTGATAAAACACCAACATTTATTGCAAATAAAATAGAAATGAGCTCCTGAACAGAGGCTCTCGCAGGGAACACCAGGAGAGAAAAGAAAGGGAGGTTTATGTCTTAAAAATTAAGATGATTTACTGAACGTGACCAAGCTGAGCATGAAAATGAACATGATCTTCATCACATCTACTAGACTGAACCATGTCAAAGCCTCTCTCCTCTCCTCCTATCTCCGCCACCCTGAATCGCTCTGCTCCTCTCTCTCCGAGGGCCAGAACTTTAAAACTGACCCATCAACACAAAACAAAGCTAAAGATTAATCATTTGGACCCTTTGGTCTCCTCCACTATGAGGGGTTGCGACTATTTGGCCATGCTGCAGAGGACAGGAGGGGTTGTCAGATGTGCCAATTCTGTGTCGCAGTTACAATTATCATCTCTCCCTGTGGACAGTTGCCAATGACTTGTTGCGCAGTTGCTAGAATCTGTGTTGCAGTTGCTAAACCCTTTATACACATTTGTTTGCCAAGATTTGTGACCTCATAAGGGAGTCAATGTTTGTTTGTGTTCCTCGGGAAAGAGGGGCTTACTCTGGACTTTGCAAACCCGGCCTAGACTGATCTCATGTAACTTTATTAATAAAAGCTATTTTGATCAATCTCCTTGTGTTCAATATTCAATATCAACTGAGAGGAAACCAGAATATTCCACACGTGTCAATATAGTCAATGTAGTCATGTACAGTACAGACAAGAATTTTACTTTTCGGCAACAATGCAACGAACGCGCCATGTTTGGAGGAGAAACGGCTCTGCATATGATCCTAAAGATACCACAGTGAAGTGAGGAGGTGGAAGCATTATGGTATGGGGCTCTTTGTCTTCATGGTACTGGTGGAATCCAAATTATCGAAGGGAAGATGAATGGAGCCATGTACCAGGAAATTCTTGAGAAGAAACTGTTGCCATCCACCAGGATGATGAGGATGAGACGTGGGTGGATCTTCCAGCAGGACAACGATCCAAAACATACTGCAAAAGATACTCTCAATTGTTTCAAGAGGAAGAAAACAAAGGTGTTGGACTGGCCTAATCAATCTCCAGACTTAAATCCAAATCTGTGAAAGGAACTGAAGATCAAGATTCACCAGAGGGCTTCCCGGGAATCTTAAAAATCGAAATGGGCCAAAATCCCATCTGATCACTGTGATAGATGTGTTTTTTCATACAGAAAGCATCTTGAAGCTGTCATTGGAAACAAAGGCTTTTCCATCAAGTATTAAATACATTTCAGTTAGCGTATTCAATACTTCTTTCCTGTGTTATTCCCCTTTGTAACATATAACTTAACCTTTTCAATGGATTGGAGTGTTACCATTTCTTTAGCTGTGTAGTTTTATTGTGTTAATACCAATGCGTGGTCTAAATTTGTGGTGAATATCTGCAATGTAAATATGTTTAATTGTTTGTGTTGAATACTTATTTCCCCCACTTGTATAAATGATGAAAAGTATAAACAGTATAGAAATAAACTTAACCACATGGTCAGATCCGCAAAGAAGTAGAATGCTGTTCGATGCTGATGAAGTGGTCAAAAGCAACAACAACATGAAAGCCCTGTGTACTTTTTGGTCACAACCAAAGAAGGTATGTTTGGAGAAAAAAGGGTGAAGCATTTGTAGAGATGAACACCTTGCCAACTGTTAAGCATGGAGGTGGATCCATTCTGCTTTGGGGTTGTGTAGCAGCTGGGGCCACAGGCAATTATTGTGCGGGTGGAAGGAAGAATAGATTCCACCAAATATCAAGACATTCTAGAGGCTAGTGTTCGAAGGTCAGTCCAGAAATTGAAGTTGAAGAGAGGTTGGGTATTCCAGCAAGACAATGACCCGAAGCATACCTCAAAATCAACCATGAAGTACCTCCAGGAAAGACAGATGAAGGTTTTGGAATGGCCATCACAGTCCCCAGACTTAAATATTATTGACAATCTGTGGAGAGATCTCAAACGTGCATGCAAGAAGGCCGAAGAATATTTCTGAGCTAGAGGTGTTCTGCCAGGAAGAATGGGGAAAAATTCCCCAAACAAGAATTGAAAGACTCTTAGCTGGCTTCAGGAAGCGTTTACAAGCTGTTGCCCGAGGAAGAGTTACAAAGTACTAGCTGACAGGGTTCCCAAACTTTTGCACAAGGCCCTTTTCCTTGTTTTATTATTTTGAAACTGTCAAAAGTTACAAATGAATCTTGCTTTAAAATGTGTTGAAATGTGTCATGTTTAACTGTGCCATTTAGAGGTTAGATTTGCTTCTTTTCACTTAGATATTACTAATTGTAAAAGGCATTTTGACTAGGGGTGCCGCCCACATTTTTGCACCCCACTGTATATATGACTCACTATACTCATAATTGAGAGAGAATTCTAGAATGATTCTAGAATGAATTCTAGAATTCTAATGAATAGACTGTAGCTCCTCCATGTTATCCAATGATGTAATGCGTGACGTTAGAACTATAAGGTTCTATCTCCATTTTTGGTCAAAATTGAGTTTTTCACATAATCTGATCCATTAGGTGTTTATTAATGCCTGTGTGGTGTTATTTTTAAAATGTTTACATTTTTGAGTTAGTAATTCATAAAATACAAACGTTCCATCTCACAAAACATAATGGAATGTAAAAACTTTGACGCTCAATATCTCTGAACTACCCTAAACGGAGATAGAACCGTATCATTCTAAACGGAGATAGAACCTTATCATTCTAAACGGAGATAGAACCTTATCATTCTAAACGGAGATAGAACCTTATCATTCTAAACGGAGATAGAACCTTATCATTCTAAGCTCACGAATGGTTGCTGAGTGTGCAGTATCATCACATGACATAGCAGGGCGAAAGGCCTCCATGTGGCTAAAGGATGGGGGAGATGGGTCAGTGCACAGGACTGTTAAAAAATGCTAGCAACAGCAAGAACACACTGTACCTACAGTATATCCCTATTATGCTTTAGTGAGGTACGTGTCCTAGCCATTGATACGATACTATATTATCAAAGGATTTGATAATAATAACCACAGAAGATCCTGCAAGGAAGACATCATGCTGCATTGCTGACTGCTACTTTATACAATACACTATTTACCCCCCTGTTTAAGTTTGTGAAATGTTTATAACACTTTGAGTGAGTGAATAATATGTATACTTTCATTAGTTTACCAGCTCAGAAGCCATGCAGGCCAGTAGGACTATTGTCTCTTTTGAGGGTTAATCAGATGAAATAAACACTATCTATCACACCAGACAAAATACAAGTGAGGGATAATGAGAATGATAATGTCATACATAGGTAAAGCATATTTTCGTATAAAGTCCTTGATAACTTTATTTTGTATAGCGCTTTAACGTAAAAAATG
>NC_137682.1:3115167-3117667 GCF_963989245.1 Nansenia antarctica | reverse complement strand
CACCATCCAGGGCCAGTCCTAGGCATAGGCGAACTAGGCTGTCGCCTAGGGCGCCAAATGCCTGGGGGGCGCCAAATGCCCCCCCCCCCCAAAAAAAAATCTTTCAATAATTTTGTCTCTATGAATTTCATGTCTCTATGAAAATATGTCTCAGCCTACTGTCTATTTTTGTCTTGAAACCATTGTTGTCCATATTTTTACTGTTGAATGTGTGGGTGGTGATGAGGCAGTACTGCTGGCTTAATGTGGTGGTGGCGCCCCTAAAACATTTTTGGGGGGGCATCAAATCATATTCTCGCCTAGGGCACCTAAATGCCTAGCCCTGATCACCATACATCTCATGCACCAGATTTTTCATATTTTTCCTTACATAGTTGATCTTATGAGAGACTCCCATTCAAAGCTGCTTTAGCAAAGTTTAGCATTGACCAGAAGCTCCTTATATAGTAGCCTTTGTGCAACCCCATGGCCTTAGTAACCTTCATCATTTTCAGATTACAATATACAGTTTCAGTCAAAGTAAACCATGTGTGTTGCCTCAAACCTGTAGTGGCTCTGATATATTTGTTCACTGTGTTGTTGCAGCAGCAGATTGTTTTGGTTTGATAATGGTGTAGTATGGTATTGACAAGCGACCTCATTCGTTTCTCCACTGGGGAATGATGATGTGTTTGTTATTGGTTTACTTTGATCCAGCTGTGGCTGCCAGGTAGATGGATCATTTCTGCCACTAGAATGAGCTGCTATCCTAGCAACCATTACTGAAAAACCAAGAGAGAGAGAGAGAGAGAGGGAGAGAGAGAGAGACAGAGAGAGAGAGACAGAGAGAGAGAGAGAGAGAGAGAGAAGGGGAGAAGGTAATTGTGTGTATTGTGTGTATTGTGTGTTCCCCCCCCTGCTGAATATAGTACATTGGCTTTCGTTGTGCTTATTGTGTGCTTCTGTTCTGCAGCCATAATTTCATCATATGTCATCATCTCTCATATGAGGCAGGAATTTCACAGGGGACCCAGTGGCAAATATAGTATGGTATCCTAACTACCGGTAACTCCATACCAGTTTATGAATGAATGAATGAATGAATGGTCTTTATTGTCATTAATATAGTACAGGTACCAAACAACGAAATTTAGGAGGGGGGGCTCCCCTGGTGCTAGGAAAAAAGACTAAAAACAAGAAGGGAAAAGAGCTGGTTTACATAAATAAAGGCTATGTACACTATCCACTATACTATACTATACAATAAAACACTGTGCTGTACTCTATGCTATGCTATAAATAGCCTAACATTTCCTATCTCTGAACCTTATGTACACAAGGGTTGTCCTATTGCACATAGTGTTATTGCACATTCATTTAAAGTGTCGCAGTTTGCAGGTTTGAAATGTTCACAGTTGTATTTCAATATTGCACTTATGTTTATCTAACTCCTAGGTCATTCACATGTCAGTCAAATGTATCTAATCTTCCAGTTTTCCTCAGCTAGCTTCCTAGCTGCTCATACTACATTCAATACACCTGGAAAACCCCTCAGGAATCATGCAGGCTAGATCCTATCTCAAAAGTCTCACACACAGAGTGACATAGCTATAACTTCCATGACACTACAGAAGTACCTACTTCTGCAAATCTTCTAATAAAGTTTTCAATCAATCAATCACACTGACTTTCATAGCCCTTGCTTGCTGCATCTCGAATATGTAAACCCTAACACACTAACAATCAGTTGTGTTTAGGAGGACTTCAGCTTTCTTTTTAACAGTGTGTTGCTTTTTAGGAAACATGTTGTATGGCGTTACAAAATAGCAGTGTAATACAACAATCCCAATGATGATGTCAGCTTGTTATTGACTTTCCCAGTCTGAATGACTGAGCAAAGGGATAGGGGGGGGCTGGGGTGTAATTAATCTATGGCTAGCGGTGCCCGGCCAGGCAAAAATGAGCGGTAGTGTGTGTGGGGGATGGGCGCAGAGCATTGTTGTGACTGGTGGCTGGCTGCAAAGCACCGGGGGGGGGGGTGTTTCATCAACGTCGCTAAAGGAAAATCCTGGCTTATTTCGTTAAGTCTCGCGAGACCCTTAAAAAGATCCAGGCATATCTTGATAGATCTCGCGAGACTTGTCAGAATAAGCCTAGATTTTCCTTTAGCGACGTTGATGGAATTACCCCCCGGGACTCGACGGGGAGGCCTTGGGTATTTTCGCCTTTTCCGTCTGATTGGTGGAGCATAGTGACGGGGTATGGCCCCATTTGATTTTTGGGTTTTGAAACTGTGAACCAAAGCTTCAAGTATGACCGTGATTGAAAGAGCTTTTTTCCTTTTTACAGTTATTTAATGTTGAAAATGATTGAATCATTTCTTTATGTATGAACGAATAAACTGATGTATTATTAAAAATCATATTGGGTAATTATTACTCCCAAATGTTGTGAATGATATGAATCGAATGTTATATTATTATATAAATGCGTTAATCATTTGTGAAATATTTAGTGATAT
>NC_137682.1:3092667-3110167 GCF_963989245.1 Nansenia antarctica | reverse complement strand
TCATCGACTCGCCTATAAACGAAGCCTTGCGCATTGTGACAGGATGCCTGCGTCCTACCCCCGTGGACAACCTTCCCATCCTAGCAGGCATCCAGCCCGCAGGCCTCCGCCGCATGGGAGCCACAGCACGTCTCGCCTGCCGGGCCGTGGAGCTTAATAACCATCTGCTCCATGATAGGCTCACTATAACAGCGGAGCCCTCCCGGTGTCTCAAGTCGAGACACCCATTTGTGCCCGCCGCACAGGATCTCAGGCAGCAATGCAGAGATCTCAACATCAGTGCGGCAGGATGGGCGGATTATATGTGGCGCGCGGAGTGGGAGGCTAACACCTCCAAACTCCGCGACCACATCCCAGTCGCCGGCGCTGAGCCCCTCGGGATGGACTTGCCACGGCTATCCTGGGTGAGGCTCAATCGTCTCCGGACCGGCGTCGGGCGTTTCCGCTCATCAATGTACAGATGGGGCTTGGCCCCAAATGCGTCGTGCGAGTGTGGCGCAGAGGACCAAACCGCAGACCATATTATCCTGGATTGCCCGGTGTACCACCCACCCAACGGGATGCATGGTCTGTCGGTATTAGATGACGAGACGATGACGTGGCTTCTGGAGGGGTGTCCAGAAATATAGCCCGGGTGAGCCCCTCAACCAGGTCTCGGGGTGGTAAAAGGGTAGCCCCTCGGCCCCGAGCCTGGTGGAGTGGAGAGGAAAAACAACTACCCATACGCCGAAGGTACTTGCTCTTCGGACAAGTGAATTTATCTTTTAGAGCTCAAGTTACTTGTCCAAACACAAAGATTTAGAAAAAGCTATATATGTTAGTGCAAATAACACATTTTACTACTATTGATTTGATAATGATGTATCCTTTATTTAAAAATGTATTCATTAAACTATATTTTGTAATAATTTTAAATGATTATGAAGGGCTAATCAGAGATTTCTTTTACATTAAGATTGGCCACAATAGGCATGAATATTTACCAAAAATGCTTTGGGTAAGTTCCCTGCCCCCCTGCACCCCTCCCTCCCCAATGGAAGCAATCTTATTTGCTAGCTTTTGGATAGTATCCTATATTCAAATTGAGAAATCTTCCTCCAGCCCCCTCTTAAACTCCCACAGTTTGAATCCTGGCTGACAGTTTCGTTGAAAACCACCTACGGACCACCGTTTCTGCCTCAAATTGTCCCAACTCAATAGAAATGTTCTCTTACCTCTTAGCTTCAAATAATGTCTTTGCCGGTGTCGTGCCGTTTTCCGACATCCCCTTCATATTACTTGTAAACTATTACTTATTTAAGTGCTCTCTTAGTTCATTATCGTGGATGTTATAGCAGTTTTGTGCGTAAGGAGAAAGAAAAATGCTACTATTTATTGACAAACTGTTACTTTACTTTATTTAGCATATTATGGAACTTTAACATTCAGACACATTCCAGTATATGACTGGTATATTGTATAATATAAACAATATACATATATATAAACAAAAAACACTTTCAAATCAAAAAAAATATATAAACACAAATGTAAAAGTGCATCTTAGCCTTGACTACTGGTATTGGAGAGGAAGAAATAAAAGTAAAAGTGCACTTTAGCCATGACAGCTGGTAGTCCATACGCATTATGCATATATACTAGTCATGTCCCGATCCCACTTTTTCACTACCGATACCGATACCGATACCTGGGCTTCGGGTATCTGCGATACCGATCCGGTATTTGTATAAATGTTTTGACCCCTGAATAATAACAAATACCTCCCCAGTATATAGTCCACACCAACAACAGTTAAATTAAAGACTGCCAGCCTTTATTAAAGCAACAAATGCGACGTGTTGTGGATTGGAATTACGGATCATAAGCTTTCAAATGATGTGTCATACATTGAAATCCGAAAAAATATGAAGTTAGAGTCATTTGAATGTTGTTAGACGTCAGGCACATAGGGTTAAACTCTTTGTAATGAAACCGGAAGCACACAGCGCTATGAACTATGAGAGCTGTATCCCATATACCCATTATGCGCATTTTAAGCGCATATAGGACTCGCGTGAAGCATTTCTGCGGCACGCGTTTCTCTTCACTGTTTTCATTCCCTCATCGCTTATACACATACGTTTGACTGCGCATGACAGTAGTTCAGCAGTCTAGTCGCACTGGTGCGATTGAATGTATTTCCAAGTCGCACAGAAATATATTCACTCGCAAATGCGACCAAAACAGTCGCACTATCGAGCCCTGGTCATGCACGGGACCACTGGCTACTACTGTTGTCGTCACTTGAGTGACACACCAGATCGAGAGCGCGGATCGCAGCCTTTTTTTTTTCTGGTGTGATCCGCGATCCAGCATTCAGGTCCAATATCGCGGCGATATCCGATATCAGTATCGGATCGGGACATCCCTAATATATACGACACGCGTGAAGTCTCTCCACTGTTTTCGTTCCCTCATCATTGTATTCAATGCCAAAAACCAAACATTTTAACAAGAAGCAACTGTGTTCCAGACCAACTCGACCTCCGACCTTCAATGGAACGCAGCATAAACCGGAATACCGACATTCGCTAGTGCGTATTGAACCGTGGATGGCGAACAGAACGGTTCAATATGAAACCGAGAACCGTTGCACGCCTAGTGCGCATTAAGCTGTGTATTAATGGATGGAAATACAGCTTGCATATTCACTGCTGTTTGGCTGATTGATTACATTTTGAGTCGGTTTTGGAGTGCTGCTATTATCCTGGTTGGGCAGACTCTCTGTGCTGTGTTTTCTCGATGCTGTCGAATAAGGAATCTCCGCTTTGTCTCTTTGAAGTTGTCGCTGTGCTGCTGATGTACTGTAGGGCTGTTACGATTCGTCGACGTCATCGACTACGTCAATACGTCGGCTTGCGTAATGTGCGTCGGTTAGTCGTAAATAAACAAAATGGCTGCGACCAGTGCAAACACGGAGGCAGAGCCGGCAGCTAAAAGACTTCGCCCACGATCGTCCAAAGTATGGGAGTACTTTACAAAAAAAGAAAACAATGTGGTGGTCTGTAAACTGTGCAGAAATGAAATGGCCTATCACAGCAGTACGTCTGCAATGAACGAGCACCTCAAGCGAAAGCATCCTGGAGCTCTTTGTGAAGACAGCCGCAAGATAGCACCACCGTAAGTCACCGTTGTATTTCTGTTCACTTTTCCGGCCGTGTATGAGTGAAAAATGGATAGCTACTAGCTAATGTTACACAAGCAATGTAGCTCACCACAGTTCGTATGTCTTGTCTTCTGGTGTTAGTAACGTTAGCTATGTAGCTGGCTAGCTACGGTAGCCTATTGTCATTGTGGTGCTCGCACATACAGTACGTTATCTAGCTCGTAGCTCGCATGCTACGTTAGCATCAATTTAGCTAATCATAACATAGCAGCGAGAGTAACGTTAGCTAGCCATGTAGCTACTAGCTAGCTATGTGTTGTGGTGATGGACAGACTTCTAAATGGCCATGTTGGCATTCAAGTTGGCTAAACATAGCAGTGAGGTGGAAATTAAGGGGCCTACACATGATAAGAAATGTGTGCTTTTTTTATTTTCAGGAGGCAAAGCAGTGTGGAGGACTTTTTCCACAAAAAGAACACAACTCCATGCACACCCCAGATGGCTGCTCAGCTTTCTAACTGCATCTTACAGATGATCGTCAAGGACATGAGACCTGTTGCTATTGTGGAGGGTCAAGGCTTCCGTGAGATGATCAACACATTTCACCCAGGGTACACACTTCCCTCCAGGCACCACTTCACACATTTGATGGAGAAAAAATACGAGGCTACTATAGAGAGGGTGAAATCTGAAATAAAAAATAAAAAAATCACACTCACCACAGATGCTTGGACAAGTATTGCCACCGAGGCGTACTTAGGAGTCGCCTGCCACTTTATCTCTGAAGACTGGGAGATGACTTCATACAGTCTGACCACGATGCCGCTTGAGGAGCGCCACACAGCGGTAAACATTGCTGGCTGGGTGGAAGAGGCAGCAGAGAGGTTTGGTTTCTCTCTCAGTGATGATGTCCTGGCTGTTGTACATGATAATGCTGCCAATGTGGTGGCAGCTCTCAGGATCCTGGAAGAGAGGCATGGAGTTGCTTCACATCGATGTGCTGGCCATACAATCCAGCTGGTGGTCAACCACGCCCTGAAGAAGGACCCCCAGATAAGCAAGGCACTGGGGGCTGCAAGATGCCTGGTAGAACACTTCAAGCGGAGTGAGCTCGCCAGCAGCAAGCTCAAAGACAAACAAAAGCAATGGCGCACAGCTGAACATAAGTTGATCCAGGATGTGTCTGTAAGATGGAACAGTTCTTACTACATGGTGAGTCGCCTCTTGGAGCAACGGTGGCCGGTGACCGCAACCCTTTCAGACCCAGATGTCACACAGCGAGGAAAGCACTACCTGGACCTGAAAAGTGACCAATGGACCCTACTGGAGGAACTGGAGCAAGTCCTCAAGCCCTTTGAGCAAGCCACTGTCTTCCTGAGTGGAGAGGCTTATGTCACAGTCTCTGCTCTACCTCCACTGGTAAAGGGCCTCCTGAAAACCACACAGAAAATATCCTTCGAGTCTGCTCCCATCAACTCTTTCCAAACAGCTGCAGCAAAGGAGATAGCTTCAAGGTGGAAGGACGAGGCCACATTCAGAGAAGATGGTCAAAATGTGTGTGTCATCGCTGCTGCCCTTGACCCCAGGTTCCGCAAGCTAAAGTTCCTGTCGTCAGATGATATCCTAAAAGTGCAAGTCAAACTTCAGACTCTTGCACTTCAAGCCAAAATAAGAGAGAAGGAACAGCTTCAACAGGCAAGTGTGGGGCAGGATGGCTCAGCCAGTGCCCAGCCAGAAGCTTCAAAGAAGAGGACTAAGATGCCAGTGTCTGTGCTGGACACATTGCTAGGCTCAGACTCAGAGGAGCAGCACAGCAATGAGGAAGACAATGCCCAGGAAAGAAACAGCAAGGACAGTGACACCGACACTGACATTGTGAGGAATGAGGTGTTAGTTTATTTTGGAGAACAAAGCGTTTCAAGGGATAAGAGCCCCCTACACTGGTGGAAGGAAAACGCAGCACGGTTCCCCTCCCTGGCTATGCTGGCCAAGTCCTACCTGTCCCTGCAACGTCCACTCCGTCTGAAAGGCTCTTTTCAGCTGCTGGGAACATCGTTTCAAAAAAAAGAGCAAGCCTGACCTCTAAGCATGTGGACATGCTCACATTCCTCCACAGTAATGCCTAAGGTGGAGGGGGGAGAAGGGAGAGAGGGGGGTAGAGAGCTAAGGGGGGAGGGGGAGAGCAGAGAGAGGGGGAGAATGTTATATTGTTAGTTACTGAGATTGTTATTGTTAAAGATTGTAACTGAGAGGTATACGGTATTCCGGTTAGAATTTCACTTTTTTACAGAATTTACTGCATTACTTGCACTTTTCCTTTTACTTGAAGTTAACTTTTAGATTTTATAATATTATATTTTATGTTGGACTGTAAGAAAGAGAGGATTTTTTTGTTGTGTGGAATATTGCCCTGCAGTGCAAGAATAATTGAATAAAATACTGAAATGTTGATAAGAGAAGTTTTTGACATTTATTTGGGGGAAATTAAGTGATACATTAATCGAACAGTAAAAAAAAGAATCGTTAGACTAATCGTTAAATTAGTCGTTAGACTAATCGACTAATTGAAAAAATTATCGACAGATTAATCGTTAGAAAAATAGTAGTTTGGGACAGCCCTAATGTACTGTACTGAAAAGAAATCGCGTTCCATCGACCACTTATATTTGTGAAACTATGAAGTAGCCTAATTGTGTTGCGACTGTTGCTTCCGGTGTTTTTCGCGGTGTTTTCGACATTAATGTATTGTAGTAGTATAGTATAGGGCTCCATTATTAAAAATTGGTGGCTCAACAATGTCATTTTGAATCCCGGTTAACCGGTTATTTTCATTAACAATTGTCCATCCCTACTGTATAACACTTTTTTTTTTTTTTTTTACTACGTTATTTTTTCTGAGTGGGGCAGTCCCACTCAGATTTTTTCATTTTATTGACAGATACAGTAGAGATTTAGACAGGAAGGATGGGTGAGAAAGAGAGGAGGGATGACATGCAGGATATGTCCCCGGCCGGAATCGAACTGGGGACCCTGCGGTTACATGGTCAACGCTTAACCCGCTACGCCACCTAAGCGCCCCGTAGGACACTGTTCTGACTGTAAAGTCCGGGACACACATCCTGCGTGAGCATGGCGGAACCTCTTGCTTTTCATTTGGGCTCCCGTGTTAACAAGTCAGAGCAGCCCGTTGCAACCACGCGTCTCACGTCCCACGCGGCTGCAACGGCACTAGGCCTTTAACAATTCAAAACATTTCGGGACAATTAATTGTCTCAGAAATAATTGTCACTGACCCCCAGATTGCTCCCATTGAGCGGGCCGCCATTGGTGTGTGAATGTGTCTGTGAATGGGTGAATGAGAGGCCATTGTAAAGCTCTTTGGAATAAGGCTCTATATAAATGCAATCCATTTACCGTTTCACTGTTATGTGACCCAGATAATGTAATAACACAGAAACCTATGAAGTAAACCATGCCTCTTTATTATCATAAAACATATTTTGTCACTTCACATTTGTCTCCTACAAATTTGGAATGGCAGTTTTGGAGATGTAAGTCTTAGTATTGGCCATCAAAAGAGTACAGCAAGTCTTTAAATGCTGGCTTCTCCACTGTATTGAAAAATAATTTAATAATAAAGTATTAAGCACTTTGAGCGGCAACGTTTGTGTGCAAAGCATCCGATCTGGGGGCCCAGTCCAGCTTCACTGATTGCATTGACAATGACATTATGCAATATATAATTGTCAATGCCAATTTTTAGCATCATCTGTTGTGACTGAAATTGTGCTTCCTGGCCTCTCCAACTTCCATTCTTACACTACCTCCTTCAGTACCTCTGCCAGATGTGTGCTTGTGTGCTGTTCATAAAATGGGGCGAGTTTGTAGGACGTGGCTTTGCATGTTCCAGTGGCAGTCAGGTGTGACGTAGTACGCAGTTACTGTTAAATAACTCTCGGTGGCCCTAGATGTCCACCCGTCGGTCGCCGAAGCGATAGCAGATGCCTTGGATACATCGTGGACAACTAGTAGAAGTATAAACGAAGTTTATAAACGAAGAAGTATCTATCCCTTGATATTGAACGTGTGAGTTAAAAGCTTAACATTGTGTTGGAAAGTTAACATTTCCCAGCTTGAGCATGGTGGTTACTGTTTGTAAGATGGACAACTTATACCTGTTCTCTATTTCAAAGACGTTCTCAGGTCAGCTCTCAGGGTTGATATTGAGGTGCCTTTTTCTGTCTGAAATTGTGTTTTATTTTGTCCAAGTGGCTTCTCAGCACCTCATAATCACATACCTGATCACATACCAGTCAGTGTCAATGGTTGAATAGTAGGGATGTCCTGATCCGATATTGATATCGGATATCTGTGCGATATTGGTCCTGAATGCTGGATCGCAGATCGAACCAGAAACAAAATAGGCACCGATCTGTGCTCCCGATCTGGCGTGTCACTCACATTATGACAACAGTAGTAGTCAGTGGTTACATGCATGAGAGTTGGCTAGTAGCTACCTGTGTGTAATGAGTCTGACAATGTCATGATGACAGCTGGTGAAATCATAAACCATTTGCTTAAGTAATACATTGAAATCGGAAAAAAAATCAAGACGACACGAGCATTTGAATGTTGGTGCACCTCAAGAATGGGAATGCGACAGAAGAAAAGTGACTGATCAAACCACAACAACAAACGCTGCTAACAGCCAGCGGCTAACAGCTAGCGGCTAACAGTGGTACATCGCTATGAACGTCTAACTGCGTTTTTATAACATCACAACATGCTGAGAGAACATAAACACGCTAAAAACACATAACTACGCATAATTAGATGAACACAGTCCTTACTTTTGAACAAAACGAAAGTATGTTTACAAGTCATTATCACTTACCGGTAGCCTGCGACAAACGAGAACAGTAATTACAATCCACAGATTATAAATATTTAGTGATAGTTAAAGTGTTGTATATTATATCGACTGGGTACTTTAAAACTTCAAGTTGCCTGTTATGAAAAAAAAACGAAAACCAGATATTGTTTGATTCTGCGACTGGTTTCTGGTCTCACCAGCGGGCGTCACTAGGCTACACTTTAAAAAAGGGTCCTATAATTGATTTGCCATTGGTAAGAGAAGATAAATAGAATAAAAACATGAAGGCACGAAAACTAGAAATCAGACAGTAACTCTTTTTTTTTTCTACAATGCTGAATGCTGCTGTTTAAATTGTTTTTACTTTAAACCAGTTGGTCACGGAGTACTGCAGAGTACTGTTTTTGTTGCTTGAATAAAGGCTGGCAGTCTTTAATAGGCAAATGTTGTTGTGGACTATATACCGTATTTTCCGGACTATAAGTCGCACTTTTTTTCATAGTTTGGCTGGTCCTGCGACTTATAGTCAGACTTAGACTTAGACAGTTAGACTTATATACCAATATATATATAATTTCATACTGACTGACATGAACCAAGGAGTAAACATTACCGTCTACAGCCGACAGAGGGCGCTCTGGGCCGCTCTGGGCTTGTGACAACTATATGCTGCTCCTATACCCCTGAAGAAATTATCTAAAACATTAGCTTGTTGAAGCTAAGCAAACGGTAGCTTGGTGAACTTGCTTACTGGTAACTTGCTTGTTGGACTCGCTGGCTTGTTATGTTCATTTAGCCTATTCAGCCTCCCAGGTATGTTCTTTATGCTATTGTGCACATACAGGATGACCTGTCCTGGAAGAACAACACAGCAGCCATCATCAAGAAGGCACAACAGCGGCTCTTCTTCCTGAGAGTCCTCAGGAAGGACCACACCAGACAGGAGATACTGGTGGCCTTCTACCGCTGCGCAGTGGAGAGCATCCTCACCTACTGCATCTGCAACCGGTTCTCCAGCTGCACAGCCGCAGAGAGGAATGCGCTACAGAGAGTCGTGAGAACGGCCCAGAAGATCACCGGCGCCCCCCTCCCCTCTCTGGAAGAGCTGTACAACACACGCTGCCTCAGGAAGGCCTCCAAGATCTCCAGAGACCCATCCCACCCTGGGTACGAACACTTTGCTCGGCTGCCCTCGAACAGGCGGTACAGGACCATGTTCGCAAGGACAAACAGACTGAAGCTCAGCTTCGGTACTGGGGAAGTATTTGTTATTATTCAGGAGTAAAACAATAAATACAAATATCGTATTGATATCGGTATCGCAGATACCTGAAGCCCAGTTGTCGGTATCGGTAGTGAAAAAATGGGATCGGGACATCCCTATTGAATATTTAGTTGATAGTCTCCTGAGGGACATCCAAATGTACAGCCAAACCCATATGCTTTGCCCCTGGCTAATGCTAGATTGTGAATGTGGTTCATTCCACTTCTAATGTTGTCTGGATTTGTTGAAGTGTGGTGAACTCCATGGCTAGATAGGTGCCCTCTTGGTTAGGGCCCTCTTGGTTTGATTAGCCATGGATCTCCATTTGTTTTAAGGGGTGGGGCCGTGGGGGGCGATTGAGTGTTGATTTTTCAGTGGTCTGGCATGATGGAAGCAGTAGGGGTTTCATCCTCCATCCAAGTTCTTGTTTATTTCCACAGTCCTGTTTAAACAGTGTGGCTTTGGTTGAATGAATACGTCTCAGGGAAACAAACTATGCAGAGCTGTTATTCCTGAAGCTAAGCCCTGTTTCCTCTAGCGGTTTGGGTCCACAAGAACCAGCCTGCTTCTTAAAGAGGGCCTGGTAATTATTTCCAGTTGTGGGTTAATGAATGGAAACTGGTGCCTTGCCTAAGGCCAAGATAGCTCTCCAACCACCAAAGGAAGAGGAATTAAACTCCATTATTGAACTGCCAAATGATGATAGCTGTGTGTTATGAAATGGCCAGAAGTAGGTCACCCAAGGTGAGGGATTTTTCTCCCCCATCTCATCAGAAAGTCGCCTATGCCCATTTGATATGTCTGTTATGTAGTGAAGTGACGTCATCGTCAGTTGGGAGTTGACAGCTCTTTATGACACCTTGTTTCATTGGCTTGGCATAGACACTGACTATTTACACTCCTGTTATACATCTGTATACACCACACTGTACATAGCTACCGCAACTGTTTGATTTGATTAGATTTGTATTTGTCCCAAACACAATAAACATATAAAAACATAGAAAGTACAAAAAAGAAAAAAGTTATATCCAACACAAATTCACCTCATGTGAATGTCTGAATTCCATGATCGATTCTGCTTACCGATTCGATTCTTTATCGATTCCTGATATCATTTTCTGTGTGAAAAATAATTAAGCCCTACGCAGGTTTTCAGCATCAACGCAGCTGTTTTATTATCTCGAGTCTGGGAAAAAATTAAATGGTCTGTAATTATAGCTCGCTCACCCATCCTTCCTGTCTAAATCTTTACTATATCTGTCAAAATGAAAAAATATGAGTGGGACTGCCCCACTCAGAAAAAAAATACTTAAAAAAAATAATATATATATATTTGTACAGCATTTTAATTGAGGGGTTCTTAGTCAAAGGAAACATCTGCTAAGCCTGTCTGTGTGGCGCTACTTTATTAGCATAGGATATTTACCCTCAGAGACAGACATGTTGCTTAGTGTGTTAAAAACACAAATGCATTCCTGTCATTTTATCCCATGTTGCGTCAAAAGGTGTTTTAGCATATTGCTGGTGTTTCTTTCCACCCTTACTTGAAATTATAATTTTACAGATGTTACAAGTAGCAAGACGTTGTCATGAGGCTGTCAGCGCATGCGCAAAACATGCTGGCATTGATAAGAGAATCGATAACCTCGGATGTTATTCGGTTGTTAAGTCTGACGTCAAACGTGACGTTTAGCAATTTCCGGGTCCAAACCAGAAATTCCCTGCACCAGAGTACCAGTGTACTACAGCGGTAGAATGACAGTTCAATCGTTTTTTAGACTGGGATCTATTCATACAACAAGGGACACAGCACTTTCCCGTTTCCCCCATATTGTCAGCGTCTTTGAGCCTCGGAAAAGCGCTATATAAATATAATGAATTATTATTAGTAGTAATTACTGAGGCATTTCGAAGAGAGCACCTCAGCCAACTTTGGACCCGGAAACACGTCACGACTTAACGACCGAATAACGTATAAAATAGCGTTTAACACTGCAGTCACTGTTTATGTCCTACAGAAATAACATCAGAATAGGCTTCTCCATAAAATACATTTTCCCAGTTTTGTGTTCCTTATCCTGTCATAGATATACACATTATTTATTATATGGTTATTATTATCTATTCAGTGTTTCCTCCAGGAATTTTTACATTAGTGGCGGAGAGCCCTGCACGCGCGCTCAAAACAACGACCTAATTTGAAACAAAACTAGAGGAAGGATGGCACAAAAAATAGTAATCTTCCCAGAACCTGATTTGCACGCTGTAGGACACGTTCGATTGCAAAATTCATTTATCCTTTATGTTCCCAGTTGAGGGCGTGTAGCTGTCGTTAGTTGGCCTGCTTTTATTTAGTTATGCGTACGTTTGAGTTAGTCATCTCTAGGATTGTTGTTTGATATTAGCCTATACTTTCTCTTATCTTTCTCTTACCAGCAACTCCATCGTAAAGTTTGCAGACGACACCACCGTGGTGGGCTGCATCTCGGGGGGGGACGAGGCGGCGTACAGGGATGAGGTAGAGCAGCTGAGCAAGCTGTGCAAGGTTAACAACCTGCTGCTGAACAAGTCAAAGACCCAGGAAATCATCGTGGACTTCAGGAGGAAAAAATCTGAGATCCAGCCCCTGCTCATCGACGGAGAGAGCGTGGAGAGAGTCTCAACCAGGGTTTCCGTTAACCGGTAATTACCGGTCTTTGTCCGGTAAAATTTGTTGAAGTCCGACAAATTGAAAACTCGTCGGACAAAATGTCCGGTGAAAATAATTCCCTCTAAGCACAATTTGAATACAATTCGCTAAAGTTCACATTTTGTATTCAAATTGGCTTCGGGACACCATTTTCAGCTGAGCACCAAACACACACACACTCGTGCACACACGGCACTGCCCGAGAGAGAAGGACCCGCTCCCTTTAGTTAGCCTATAGGCTGGCTGGAGGGGGCGGGTCCTTCTCTCTCCGGCAGTGTTGTGTGAGTGTGTGTGTGTTTGGTGCTCAGCTGAAAATGGTGGCCCGAAGCGGAGCGCCTTAACTTTATCGCACAATAACAAGGATAACAAACGAAACGGACAACATTTACACTAAGATGGAGACAAACTTCAGCGATATGATCTAACAGCCGGTCTTCAGGACGACATACAGACCCGTATGAGCTTACAGGGCTATCCCCTAAGTATGATTTGACAGGCAGCTAAACGAAATGCCTTCCCAACCAGCGAGACCTGGGGGGTGTTCCATCAACGTCGCTGAAGGAAAGTCTAGGCTTATTTTGACAAGTCTCGCGAGATCTATCAAGATATGCCTGGCTCTTTTTAAGAGTCTCGCGAGACTTGGCGAAATGGGCCTGGATTTTCCTTTGGCGACGTTGATGGAATACCCCCCTGGTTATAGAAATGACGTTGTTTTATTGATTTTAAAAAAAAGGCTAAAACTGGAAAGAGAAAATAGAAAACTCACATTAATCCCAAACAATTTAACAAACTTCAGTTAACGTAATGTGGAGTCCGTTCATTGATCGATGCTGTCTGTTCAGTTCCCAGTGAGGCGCCCGTTCAGCGCTGGACATAATGGCATAGCGCGCATGCGAATCATGTTATATTATTATATATTATATAGCTCGCATCTAATCGTATCGGATGAGAAATAGACATTAAATGGCATATATAGGCCGCTACACAACAGTAATCACCGCGACAAACAGCTATATTATATTTTAATATGATGACCGGGAAAATTCACGTTTGTCCGGTAAATCGAAATCTTCCCGGACACGATGTCCGACGGCAAATTTCTCTACCGGAAACCCTGGTCTCAACCCTCCGATTCCTGGGGGTGCACATACAGGATGACCTGTCCTGGAAGAACAACACAGTAGCCACCATCAAGAAGGCACAACAGCGGCTCTACTTCCTGAGAGTCCTCAGGAAGGAACACAACAAGCAGGAGATACTGGTGGCCTTCTACCGCGGCGCAGTGGAGAGCATCCTCACCTACAGCATCTGCAACTGGTTCTCCAGCTGCACAACCGCGGAGAGAAATGCGCTACAGAGAGTCGTGAGAACAGCCCAGAAGATCACCGGCGCCCCCCTCCCCTCTCTGGAAGAGCTGTACAACACACACTGTCTCAGGAAGGCCTCCAAGATCTCCAGAGACCCAACCCACCCTGGGTAAGAACACTTTGCCCGGCTGCCCTCGAAAAGGCGGTACAGGACCATGGCCGCAAGGACAAACAGACTGAAGCACAGCTTCTACCCCAGGGCCATCCAGGCCCTGAACACAGCAAAGACCTAGGTTCTGGGCCCTGGACGGATTGATGGCAGCTGCTGGATTGAAAAAATCAGGTGTAGTGCTGAGGCACTAATGTGTACATTTCAAGCTTGCAAACTGCGACACTTTAAATGAATGTGCAATAACACTATGTGCAATATGACAACCCTAGTCGTCTTACCTGTACAGTATAGTATAGTGGATAGTGTACATAGCCTTTATTTATGTAAACCAGCTCCTTTCCCTTCCTGTTTTTTCTTTTTTTTCTTTCCTAGCACCAGGGGAGCCACCCCTCCCAAATTTCGTTGTTTGGTACCTGTACTATAGCAATGACAATAAAGACCATTCATTCATTCATTCATTCATATCTGCATTTTGAGCAACTGTACAAGACCCAACAACACAACTCTGATACAGGACTAATGTTACCTAGCTGCTATAGACCCATTTGTACTAAACAACTACAACGTTGTATTGGACATTTTTTTTTTCGAACTAATCCACAGACAGCAGTCTTATTAACGGGCCCCTGTGGTGCCAGGTGTGGAGGCGACCCAGCACAGTGGGGATATACACTATCAAGCCAAGCTCTACTGTCTATATTTGTGTGTGTGTGTGTGTTTTACTTTGAACGCAATTTCAATTGCAATGTCCCAAGTATTACCTACATCTCCTCTGTGGAAAACTCTAATCCCGACGCAGCAGTTATTGTGCTCTGCGATTTTAATCACACCAACCTGCACACCGAACTTCCCAATTACAAACAACAGGTGTCATGCCCCAGCAGAGGAGCTAACATACTAGACCACTGCTACGTTACAATCAACGAGGCTTACCGTTCGTTTCCGAGGGCACCGCTGGGAAGGTCCGACCATGCCATGCTGCTCCTCGTCCCGAAATATAGACAGAAACGTAAATCCTGCAATACGACACCCAAACCCGTTAAGTCCTGGACTGCAACTGCCACTGATACTCTGAGAGGCTGTTTCGAGTGCACAAATTGGGACATATTTGGTGCAGGTGCGAACAGCCTCGATGAACTCGCCCGCCATAAACGTTGTTAGCTGATCCACCAACTAGCTCCTTTGCTCCTGCCAGCCATGCAGTTTCGGATCGCTCATAGCCACTGCTAGCTTCAGCAATGTTTGAAGTGTCTGGGACATGTTTTTTCTTGAAAAATCCATCCATCTGTCGCTGTTTTCGTTTAATTTTTCGAAGTTATTTAACGTGATATCTTATTTGTGCACCTAGCTAGCTAGATCAGCTTTTTGTATCTTTTAGATGGTTCACATTTAGACCAATCAGGAGTAGCCCTTGTGTCACGTCGTCAACTGAATATTTAATGTCATTAACCAGATTTTGGATCAGCGGTTGGAGAGAGATGGGCGTGGATTTAGGTGCACTTTTAGTCAACATCCATTATAGCGCTGATCTAGGATCAGATATATTTTAATCAGCTAAAATGTTCAGAGGTGGATTTTTTTTTTTGGGGGGGGGGGGGGAGAAATCGTGCACTTAGTGGACTGAATCAATTAGTGGCGGAGGAAATTCATTCGTGGCGGCTCGCCACCAATAAATGCATATAGAGGAAACACTGCTATTATTAGGCTATCTAGTTATATAACCATATATATCTCTGCTTCTACAAATTCACTGGCAGAACATTGCATGCACAATATAAAGGTGTGCTTAGTTTGAGACAGTGCCATAACAGATGTGTGTGCCAAATTTGAGGTTAACCCTTGCGCCCGCTTGCGGCTATATATTATTATTATTATTATTATTATTATTATTATTATTATTATTACATTGTGTGAAACATTCCCTGTTTCTCTGCGCTGTGAGAGAATGCGTGATAATGGTAGGAGAGTAGATAGGAGTTGGTCCCATTGCTTTAGTCCTTGTTAAAATAATGTCACATTTAGTTCTTCATCTCTGCCTGTCTATCTGATGAGGGAAACCGTTCTGTTTTCAAACATCCTTCACAGCTCTTCTCACCACCTTGTGGTGGCTTTATTTATTTTTTCTGAGTGGGGCAGTCCCACTCATATTTTTCATTTTATTGACAGAACCAGTAGAGATTTTAGACAGGAAGGATGGGTGAGAGAGAGAGGAGGGATGACATGCAGGATATGTCCCCGGCCGGAATCGAACCGGGGACCCTGCGGTTACATTGTCAACGCTTAACCCACTACGCCACCTAAGCATCACACCGTGTGTCTGCTGTGGCGGTATTACTGAGGTATACCCGCTCAGGGTTTTTCCTGGATCAAAATGAGGCGGAGGTGGTACCAGAGGCGTTTGACATCAGGGGGACCCCTGAAACGGGGCATTCTGGTGAATTTAGATGTATCAATTTGTGCCTTTTCTGCATCAATTTATGGTGGAAATTTCATTATTTATGTAAAGGAGAACACAATATTCAGGCACCAGATGACCATTCAAAATATAATGTAATATAATGCAATATAAGGCTCTCGGGCATTCTGTACTTTCAAATATGTATTCTCCTTGAGCAGTCAACATCAACTATCAGCTATTTCGCTAGCAAAAACGAAAGCTAACTTATTTGCGAAACAGCGCCCCCGCCACCACGTCGGCTGACAGGAATCCACCGAGTGCAACGCTTGTAGAAAATACCACCGTCAGAGTTTTGTCGAGAGCTGGAGGCGGCTAGAAGTATGACGGAGGCGGCCGCCTCATAATTCTCTATGCAGGAAAAACCCTGGGTATACCCGCTGCGATGTCAGTGTGCTTGTATTAAACCCCTGACTACTGACCACTACAGTCCTAGTAGCCAAGACAAACTCCCCAAGTTCATAGCAAGCAGCTACATATCTGTGCCAGTTTCCTTTGCTAGTCAGTAGTGTAGTTCTTCTTCTTCTTCGGCGTATGGGTTGTTGTTTCCTCTCCACTCCACCAGGCTCGGGGCCGAGGGGCTACCCTTTTACCACCCCGAGGCCTGGTTGAGGGGCTGCCCTTTTACCACCCCGAGACCTGGTTGAGGGGCTACCCTTTTACCACCCCGAGACCTGGTTGAGGGGCTCACCCGGGCTATATTTCTGGACACCCCTCCAGAAGCCACGTAGTAGTGTAGTAAAGCTATGGGTTCTAACGTGTGTGTGTGTGTGTGTGTCCTGTCTTGTCTGTGTGTCTCATTCCAGGCTCCTATCCTGCGTTGACCCCATGGTTTAACCACCAGGACTAAAAATGAGCATAAGCAGTGATGAGGTCAACTTCCTGGTGTACAGATACCTGCAAGAGTCAGGTAAGCATTGATATTCACCGCCTCAATCTCTGTGTAGAACTTTCCTGTATCAGTAAGATTCCAGAATGTATAATAACACTCATTCTATCTGGGGGAGGAGAGCTATAAGATGTGAGGCAAAACGTTATCGACGCAGTGTTTCAGACACTGCTTATTGAAGGACATTATGAACGCTAATAATCAGCTGTTTCCCTCTCTTTCTCTCTCTCTCTCTCTCTCTCTTTCTCTCTCTCTCCCTCTCTCTCTCTCTCCCTCTCCCTCCGTCTCTCTCCCACTCTGCCAGGCTTCTCTCACTCGGCGTTCACCTTTGGCATAGAGAGCCACATCAGCCAGTCCAACATCAACGGAGCCCTGGTGCCCCCTGCTGCCCTCATCTCCATCATCCAGAAGGGCCTGCAGTACGTGGAGGCGGAGGTCAGCATCAACGAGGTCAGTACGGCACCAACGCTTAATTATGACATCGTGAGCTTAGAAAGATATGGTTCTATCTTAGAATGATATGGTTCTATCTCCGTTTAGGGCAGTTCAGAGATATTGAGCGTCAAAGTTTTTTACATTCCATTATGTTTTGTGAGATGGAACCGTAGTATTTTATGAATTACGAACTAAACAATTTAAACATTTAAAAAATAACACCACACAGGCATTAATAAACACCTAATGGATCAGATTATGGACACAC
>NC_137682.1:3075167-3090167 GCF_963989245.1 Nansenia antarctica | reverse complement strand
TTCTTCATATCTTTCTTTCAGAGTGAGGGTACGTTGCTAGCAACAGGCTCATATGACGGCTTCGCCAGAATATGGACTAAAGACGGTGAGCCATTGAATGTCTCAACTTTAAAGAGGCAATCTGGGATTTAATCAAGGGTGGGGGCTGGAAAAATGGTGTCATAGACTGAGCTATGTCATGACATTCTAGAAAAAGTTTAGTTTGAACCATGTTTTGAAACTATACAGTGTCTCTTTGCCACTACGTTGCTTACAAATAATGCCTTTTAAAAATCCTAAATTTTAAGGGTTTTGATGTGGTAAGCTCATGAGGGATGAGTTATTCTTCAAGATCCAATGGCTATATATCATTAATTTAAAAGTCCAAAAATACAACATTGATAATTGATTGTCCTCCTTGAAGTATGAGTGTTCATTCAGCCCCATGTGCAGCACAGCCATTTCTTTGTTTGGTTTTGAGTACTCTCTTTTACTGTTTTTTTCTTAGTTTCCTCCTTTTTTGTACTGTACTGTCCTTTTTGTTTTTGTTTTGTATTGTTCTAAAAATAAAATAAAAACGGGTGATTTTATACTTTTAACAATTTGTCTATTTGGTATTGGTAACCCAATAAAGATACTTAGGGGGGAAAAAAAAGGCAAAAAATTTATCGTACCAATCGCAGAATGCCCCTTTAACACCTCTGTTTACTAAACACAGAGACAGGCTATCTATAATCCTGTTCTAGGGCTAACACATGGCATGTTATAACCCTGTTATAACCCTAACCCTAACACATGGCTTTGTGTTTCACAGGTAACCTGGCCAGTACCCTGGGTCAGCATAAAGGTCCTATTTTTGCTCTGAAATGGAACAAGAAAGGCAACTTTATCCTCAGCGCTGGTGTAGACAAGGTAAACATACTAACGGTCTCTGTAATACGTCACAATGTTTTTGTCAGATTTGTCACTTCAGTGGGTAAATTATGTGATGTGTCTCCTGCGTAGACCACCATCATCTGGGACGCTCACACAGGAGAGGCCAAGCAGCAGTTTCCCTTCCACTCAGGTGAGTGATACACACACACACACACACACACACACACACACACACACACAGACTCAGTTTGTGGCTCCTCTAATGCTAAAACCTCTTAACAACTTGTGACGTTAGAATTATAAGGTTCTATCTCCATTTTTGTCCAAATTTAGTTTTTTTTACATAATCTGATCCATTAGGTGTTTATTAATGCCTGTGTGGTGTTATTTTTAAAATGTTAAAATTTTTGAGTTAGTAATTCATAAAATACAAAGGTTCCATCTCACAAAACATAATGGAATGTAAAAACTTTGACACTCAATATCTCTGAACTACCCTAAACGGAGATAGAACCGTATAGTTCTAAGCTCACGAACTCTTATCACTATCGTGTATCTTGTGTTAATTGGTCCCTGTCTGTCTTGTGTGTTTGCAGCGCCGGCTCTGGACGTGGACTGGCAGAGCAACAACACGTTTGCCTCCTGCAGCACAGACATGTGCATCCACGTGTGTAAGCTGGGCCAGGACAGGCCTGTCAAGACCTTCCAGGGCCACACGGTAAGACTGGGCCTGGACCAGTGCCAGACGCATCCCAACAGTTGAGATAGGTCTAAAATGATATTCAAAGAGGTCTAGAGAAAGCATATTTATTCCATTCTGATGCGTCCTCTGTGTGCGCCCTGCTGTATTACAAAGTGTGTGTTGTGTGCGTGTGGTCACCCCTCTTTAATGATCTCTCTGTCTGTTTCCCCTCCTCCTCCTCCTCTCTTCCTCCTCCTCTAGAATGAAGTGAATGCAATCAAGTGGGATCCCACAGGCAGCCTGCTGGCCTCCTGCTCTGATGACATGACACTGAAGGTCAGGCTCATAGCGGTGTTCGGCTCTCTCTCTCTCTCTCTCTCTCTCACACACACACACACACACACACACACACACACACACACACACACACACACACACACACACACACAGTAGTCTCTAGTGTGGTAGCCCCTCATATCACTTGACTTTTATTCAGCCCGAGTGTTTCTTTGTGTCGTTCAGTTGTTACTGGTTCATGTAGGTAACATAGACACGGCTGTTCTAGTGTCAACTGTCACTTAGATCCAACTGTCACTTTCAAATTAACCTCAAGATTCCTGTATATGCCCTGTCTAACGTCCCGGCCTCTCCCTGTGTTGCAGATCTGGAGTATGAAGCAGGACACGTGTGTGCACGACCTGCAGGCCCACAGTAAAGAGATCTACACCATCAAGTGGAGCCCCACAGGGCCCGGGACCAACAACCCCAACGCCAACCTGATGCTCGCCAGGTACGGCAACACTCTCAATTCCAGGGTTTCCCCTAGAAATAGTTTTTTTCTTCTTTTTTTTAAAGTTATTTTTTCTGAGTGGGGCAGTCCCACTCATATTTTTCATTTTATTGACAGATACAGTAGAGATTTGGACAGGAAGGATGGGTGAGAGAGAGAGAGGAGGGATGACATGCAGGATATGTCCCCGGCCGGGTTACATGGTCAACGCTTAACCCGCTACGCCACCTAAGCGCCCCCTGTTCACTTTTTTTATCGATTCATGAAAGGTCACACTATCATCATGTGAAATGTGTTCAACGTGGAAGTTGCTGCTCAGCTCCATTCTATCTCACAGCAGATATCTACGTCTTTCCCTCAGTTTTGCCAACGCTGAAGGGTTAGGGTGCTAGGGAAGGTTATATATACGAGTTTCTGGACTACTACGTATGTGTAAACTAAATTGAAATAATTTCTTCTCCCTGCTTCTGTGTATCTCCCCCCGCCCCCAGTGCGTCGTTTGACTCGACGGTGCGTCTTTGGGACGTGGAGCGCGGGGTGTGTATCCACACGCTCACCCGCCACCAGGAGCCCGTCTACAGCGTGGCCTTCAGCCCTGACGGACGCCACCTGGCCAGCGGCTCCTTCGACAAGTGTGTTCACATCTGGAACACTCAGGTACGACGAGCCCCAGCCCTCAACCTCACCTGTCACATCTCACACCTGTCCTAAGATAACTCACATCTCACACCTGTCCTGAGATAACTTACCTGTCCTGAGATAACTTACCTGTCCTGAGATAACTTACCTGTCCTGAGATAACTTACCTGTCCTGAGATAACTTACCTGTCCTGAGATAACTTACCTGTCCTGAGATAACTTACCTGTCCTGAGATAACTTACCTGTCCTGAGATAACTTACCTGTCCTGAGATAACTTACCTGTCCTGAGATAACTTACCTGTCCTGAGATAACTTACCTGTCCTGAGATAACCTACCTGTCCTGAGATAACTTACCTGTCCTGAGATAACTTACCTGTCCTGAGATAACCTACCTGTCCTGAGATAACTTACCTGTCCTGAGATAACTTACCTGTCCTGAGATAACTTACCTGTCCTGAGATAACTTGTGGTAAATTAATAGATATGAGGAGCTTCATTTGAAAACGTCATACATTCATTTGCTAAATCTTCAGCATATGACATTTCGTGAGCTTAGAATGATAAGGTTCTATCTCCGTTTAGGGTAGTTCAGAGATATTGAGCGTCAAAGTTTTTACATTCCATTATGTTTTGTGAGATGGAACCTTTGTATTTTATTACCGTATTTTCCGCACTATAAGGCGCACCGGATTATAAGGCGCACCTTCAATGAATGGCCTATTTTAGAACTGTTTTCATATACAGGGCGCACCGGATTATAAGGCGCATAGAATAGAAGATACTGCAGTTAAACGTTTGACTGGGGTTGCGTTACGCCCAAACTCCACCTACTGCGTTGCGTCACCTCTCCATCGGTTGTGTCAACTTCCCGTTGTCCAAGCTCCACCTGAGCGTTGTCACCGTCAACGTTCTACCTGCTCCACTGTCAAAAATATATATTTTTCCACCTCAAGTATCAGCCGTTCGTCATCCATTTTTGCAACAAGCGTCAAGGACCTGCGGTGATTCACAGCTGACTGCGCCTTGAGCGCTGTGTACAACCAGTATGGATCAACCAATTAACCAATTGATCCATATATAAGGCGCTCCGGATTATAAGGCGCACTGTCGTTTTTTTTTGAAAATTAAGGCTTTTAAGTGCGCCTTATAGTGCGGAAAATACGGTAATTACTAACTCAAAAATGTCAACATTTTAAAAATAACACCACACAGGCATTAATAAACACCGAATGGATCCAATTATGTAAAAAACTAGATTTTGACAAAAATGGAGATAGAACCTTATAATTCTAACGTCACGATATGACATTTATCATTAACTATCTTAACATGCACTGTCTGACCCTGTGTAGCCGTCTCCATGGCTCTATAGGCCAAGCTACAGCTGCAAGAGCAACTCTAGGCTTGTTTCTAACTGGGGTTTCTTGGCCAAACCCACCAAGTCTCTCTTTTAAAAGCAACTCACAGCTTCAAAAATATCAACAACATCTACGTTGATTGCATCTTCAATAATATGATAAATATGTAAACCAATAACATAACATGTCTTCTCTCCTTTCAAATATACCATAAAGGGTTTTATTTAATTCTATTGGAAAGAAAGTACATTTGAATGTTGGATATAACATTTTGGAATTGAAGTTTTCATATGACAGTTTTCAATTTGTAATATTGCATTTAAGTTACAAAATAATTAAATTAAGATTATATTAATGATTAAAGCACTTTGAGCTGCAACGTTTGCAGGAAAAGCGCTATACAAATAAAGTTATTATTATTATTATGACAATAACACATGATTTTTTACTTGAAGCAGAGACAAAAATGCTCTTTAATAGTATGATTAAGTATGCTTCAGAGTAATATAAACAATCAAATAAACTAATAGAATACTACTGATATGATGACCTTTAATCTGTGGACTTTTCCTGGGGAATGTTCAACTGTGAGTGCTGTGGGCGATTGCTTGTTTATAGCTTGTGGCCGCTGAGCACAGACTCGGTGCTGAAGAGTGGTCTACTTTGCTTTTTACGTGATCTGACGCTACGTCTCTGTGTCTGTCCAACTGTCTTCTGTCTGCAGACTGGTGCTTTAGTCCACAGCTACAGAGGGACAGGGGGAATCTTCGAGGTGTGCTGGAACGCCACAGGGGACAAAGTCGGAGCCAGCGCGTCAGATGGTTCGGTAAGTCTTAATGTCCCATTCACTCTCACAGTTCACCGTTACCCCAGGGCTAAATAGCGCTATGCAGTCTCAGTTGGCAGGAAGTCACAGTCAGTTTTCTGACTTGAGGCTTTATTGGCTGAACCAGGGAATGCTTAGATTGCAGGGTTCTGCCCAGAATCTTTGAACAACTTGGCGTTGGAATGTGTTATCAAAACCGACTCGATGTCATTGGTGATCAGTAATTACTCTATCATTACTGAATATCTGAATATTTTGCTCTGAAATGTTTAAATAGTGGCAGAGGCCAAGTCGACAAGGTGGCATAGCGCCACTCTCACATTCTTTGGGGAGAACCTTAGATTGAATAATGATCTTTTAATAATAATAATAATAATAATTCATATTTATATAGCGCTTTTCCGAGGCTCAAAGACGCTGACATACTGTCAATGAAATGCTTGTCAATGAAACGTCAATGACGCTTTTTACTTTTGCTACTTTAAATACGGCACTGTGAAACAGACTGAACCTTACATTTTTACATTTACATTTTTGGCATTTAGCAGACGCCTTATTCCAAAGCGACTTACAGTCAATACATTTGAATACAAAGCAAGTGAATCATCAATCCTCGTAGCATTTTTTATTTTTTTTTGGGGAGAAACAGAGAAACAGTACAAGGGGGGGCAATAGAAGTTCTTAGGGACACAGTAGAGGGGAAAGCGGGTGTCTTCAGGAGACGCAGTGCTGAGGGGCAGAAGATGTCTCAGGAGGAGCAGTTAAGGTGTAACCTGAAGAGATGGGTCTACAGTCTAATGAACTCAGATTGAACTAATATATATTATCTGAAGATTTATGACCACCTAAAGACAACCTCTCTCCTCTGTTCCAGGTTTGTGTACTAGACCTGAGGAAATGACACTCGTTTGGGGAGCCATGGACCGACTACGAATGTGTACATAGCCAAAATGACTGTCCCTGCCTGTCCTCTACACTGCTGTAGTACCATCTGAAGCCATGGCCCGCCACCATTATAGCCAAACAGAGCGCCCCTCCCTCCCACTACAACGACCCCTCCAGTTAAAGGGGTCTCCCCTTTACGCCCTACCTACCACCCACCACCCCACCGTCTCTCTCACAGACCCGCCCCACCGTCTCTCTCACAGACCCACCCCACCACCATCTCTCTCTCTCTCTCTCTCTCTCTCACAGGAAAAAGGACAATTTTATGGTGAAAAAAACCATCCTTGAGGAGAAGTTGCATTGCATACATACCAAAATATCTGCTATTTTTTTGTCTTTGCTCTTTTTATCCTTTGTATCACAAAATGTTTAGGCTTTTTTTTCTTTTTTTGTTGTTGGTGTGTGCATATTGTACATGTCAGCATTCGTCATCCTGTGGCCATTGTTTTTTCTGCAGGTTTTGTGTTGGGGGGGGGGGGGGGGAGCTCAGTAGGATTTTGTTTATCTTTTATTACGATTTGGGTTTGAAAACTGTTATTGGGAGAAATCCATTCACTTTGGCACTGTACATTTTTGTGGTTCAAGAAAACATTGGACAGATATATATTTCAAAAATTGAAATGGGTTTAATTTGTTTTCCACTGTAATTCTTTTTTTCTTTTCTTTCTTTCAGTTTGCCAAAATCGATTTTTTTTTTAGAGTATCAGTCAGAGAGAGCAAGTTAGTTAGGAGGAAAGATGCTCCCTGCATCATGTTGCTTCTCAACTGTAGACATTGTTTCAGTTGTTTCAGGTGTGCATATTATAACCCATTAGGTTATTAGAGTTCAATGTGAGGATTCTAGCTAAGATCCTCTTTGGATAAGAGATCATCACTTCAGCTGTTACAAATCCCCCATCCTCTCATAAACTAACAACCTTAGGTTCAGGTGGAGCGGATTGGGTGTAGGATGAAGCTGCCCATGGATACTGATCTGATATCAGTTTTGGTCGCCCCCCCCCCCCCCCCTCACAAATGGTTACGGATCAGGATCGGACGAGGGGTCAGCTGTTCCTAGATCTGTGTCTATTTGCAACTTCTATCTACACTGATGATGGTGCTTTGAGTTAGCTCATTAAGTGGTGAGACTGAAGGCCGATTTAAAGTTCTGCGTCGAGTTTACGTGCGTAGCTTACGTTCCCTACGTAAGGGCTCTCGCACTTTACACTTCTGCGTAGGCCGCGCTGCAATTACACCGTCACATCGCTAGGTGGCAGTGTGTTTTCTATGCCCCTGTGCTGTGCCTCTTCCGGTTAGGAAGTCAACGGAGCTCAAAGCGGCATAATAGCGATCTTTTTGTTGTTATGCTTGTTGTAAATAAAAGTGCTATGATGCATTGAAATGACATTAAACTAAGATAATACGATGGTTATCATAATTTTTAAAATCTTTATTAATAAGTAATTACAGAAAAAGTAAATGACATTTCTATCATGGCTTCCGCATTTTGGCCGACGAGAGAGTCGGAATCTTGTCTGAATCATGTGCTACCAAGCGGACCAATCACAGAGCTGACGCGTACTTAGATTTTTTGAGAGGAGCGCGTCAAGGCTACGCACGGTCACGCGGGACTACGTAAGCTTACGCGTAGCCTACGGCGTCGACTTTACGCAGAACTTTAAATCGGCCTTTAGGACAACCCATGTGCAGAACCAGGCTGCCCAATAGCAGTGATCCTGCTAGGTCTGTTTAAAGGGAGTACATGCCGGAAACCGCTAAAATCTGTGCATTTCACAATATGTTATGTCATCTGTTTCGATTCCACAGTTCATCGTGCGCTAACCACATGCTAAATGATAATCAGACTAAGCCATCATCAAGTCCTGTTTTTTTATTTTCTTTTTGTCTTCATTCTTGTTTGGCAAATTAATTGGGAAATATCTTATCTTGATTGAAGCAGCACATAGGGGCCTTCATAGCACCTTCATAAACATGACATTTGGCCCTTAAAAGTGCAGTTTTTCTTTTGTTTAACCCATGAACTCCTCCCATCGCATTTGACATGGTAGTGCTGGACTTCATATTGCTACAGTTTGTTGTGTAGAATAATTTGTCTATGATGGTCATTGAACGTTTATTATGTCTGGCATCTAGTGATGTTTTTGTTGGTGTGACAGGTCTCACGTTCAGTATTCCATTTAGGACACACTACAGTGTCTCTCGGCTCTGGCCGTCGTTAAATGTGGACTATTTTTGGCCAGCAGCAACCCTTTGGAGACAGGCTATGTTGAGGCCTATGCACGGATAGATGGCGCTTTTTGTTGTAGTGTTCAGAGGTGGCATTTTGAAGCAAGTCTTTTTTTTCCTTTTTCTTTTTTCTTTTGCAGGAAGAGAGATGGAAAAACGGACGGACTTGGAAACATATGACTTGATGTAACATTGTAACTACATATAATATATATCTGTGTTATCACAGGGGAATTCTTTTATATGCCACTCGTATGCAAGGGTGGTTTTTAAAAATTTCTGTGTAACTCTCTTTATGAAGACACGCTTGAAAATGTGGTATACTTATGCATCATGTGGGGTTCTTTACCATGGAAAATGTTCTTTATAAAATACCATTAAACAGTCATAGTCTATGAGAACAAGAAGAGCGGCCGAGAGGGGATTTGTACAAGTTCTTTTTTCTGCACTTTAGACTTCAATGCAAAACAGGGAGATGTGTCTGTATAGCCAGCAGCTTCTACACATCTGGAGGGGGAGACTTAGCTCTTAGTTTCAGTTTCACTCCTGAACGTGTGCAGTCGTTCAGGGAGACCGTGGGGGTGAATAGTGTCTAAAAGTTGAAACTGTTGATGTCTTGGGGTGCACCTTGGATTTGGGGGTCAACTTCATGGCATTCCAAATCTCATCACTTCTTAGCCCTAGCTAAACTACCAACGGCTTTAAAACATCAACAATGTGGTTTTTTTGCTTTTTTCGAGAAAGCCTTGTTTGCAAATTTTGTTCAGAATGTCACTTGTTGTTTTACAAACAAATTTTGTACTTAAGCTAAGAAGAATATTTTGAAATTTGCTTTAATCGAAATCAACAGTGAATGGATTGTACCATGAAGACACTATTTATTATAATGTCTATGACAGTGGAATGGTATTTTATAACGTTTTGTTTTTAAAAAGAGATGCGCTTTTTACACAGCATTCAAGTGTTTGCTATTTTTTGTTCCTACCTAAAGTACTAATTCTATCTTTGCTATGTCTAAAAGCCCATGAAGGTTTTGTACTCTTTGAAAAACTTTTATAATTCTGATTTATTTGTAGCTATGTACGCAAAAATGAACAAAAACAATAAATCTGAACTTAAACGTGGACGTATCATAACACCCCGGACCATGTAAATACCAGTTTGCAGATTTTGTTTCATGTTGTGTTGTCTTTGCCCTCACCAATGTTGTTCTCTCTCTCTCTCTCTCTCTCTCTCTCTCTCTCTCTCTCTCTCTCTCTCTCTCTCTCTCTCTCTCTCTCTCTCTACCCCCTTGCCTCTCTCTCTCTCTCTCTCTCTCTCACAGTTGCAGAGACCTCTCTCTCTCTCTGTGTGACTTGCTGATCTGACTGTAAAATCACTCAGATCTTTGAAAAGTCTAGAATAAAATCTATTTTGATAATAGCAATGTGTTTTTCTGTTGACTTGCTTCTTTGTTTCTCTTGACATCCAGTGATCTGGTAGATGCAGGTGTTAGATACTGGTATACACTTTAGCCATACCTTGAGATTTACTCCTGTCCTAAGTCATTACACACTAGTCCTTTAAGCTCAATTACCTATATATATGTTACGGTACATGTGGGAAAACTAGGGTTAGGGTTAGACATGCCAGCATGTACCAAGTCGACGTAGCACCTAACCCTAAACCTAGTTTTCCCACATGTACCGTAACATGTAGACCCCCAAAATGGGGGTGAGTCTCTAGTCTAACAGTAAAAGTTAATAGTGAATGGCTTACTCGTTCTGTTTCTAAGGCTAGATATCACCACCTAGTGGTCAAAAGATGATTTGATGTAATTGGAATTTAAACTACAAGAGGAATCAAAAAACTGCAGGCTACGTTCCAATTTCCTACCACTCCTCATGTGCTCTAGTTCAGTCTACTCCAGTTCTACTCCAACATTCATTCAGGAAAGGTCTGGAACAGGACCCCATCATCATCATCGATGGCTCAGCCATAGAGAGGGTCAGCAGTGTTTAAGTTCCTCGAACTTTTTCTAGTTTTTAAAAAAAAAATATTGTATTTATTTTCTTACAGGCCTTAAAATGACAGTGTTGTCCCCCTCACATACTCTACTTACAACTAGCATTGTAAAAATAAAAAAAAGAGGTCAATGGATCACTGGGGCTATATAGGCCTACTGTAGGAAAACAGATGGAATAGAACAGAGCATTTTTTACAGCTTTTTTGCAGTCTTGTTTTAATACGGGTAGAGCAACTGAAATGTCTCCAGGTTATCCCCTTGCCTTTGTTTTCTAGGAATTATTTTTAAATATGTCTCAGTCATTGGTAAATGAGCATCTCATGACACGTCGATGCTGTTTGCCAGTTCGTGAGCTTAGAATTATAAGGTTACCTAAGGTACATTTCAAGCCTGCAAACTGCGACCCTTTAAATGAATGTGCAATAACACTATGTGCAATATGACAACCCTCTGGTACATAAGGTTGCAGAGAAATAGGAAATGTTAGAATAGGTATAGTACAGCACAGTGTTTTATCTGTATAGTATAGTATAGTGGATAGTGTACATAGCCTTTATTTATGTAAACCAGCTCTTTTCCCTTCTTGTTTTTTTTCTTTCCTAGCACCAGGGGAGCCCCCCCTCCCAAATTTCGTTGTTTGGTACCTGTACTATATCAATGACAATAAAGACCATTAATTCATTCATTAATTCATTCATATTATAGACTATAGACTATTCTGTATTTTTGTTCAAATGTGTAGGAGTACTTAACCATACTGCTATTCATTGCTGCTGTGCTCCAGTCTATTGGTCTGATACAGCTAAGAGAAGACTTCTGCTTGGAAGTATGAAGCTGAAGCAGGGAGGGAAGCGAGCCCCTCCTCTCCTCTGTGCCTCCAAGCTCAGCTCCCCACCCCTCACAGAAAGCTCAGCTCTCCACCCCTCACAAGAAAAAAAGCAGAAAAGGGAGGGAGAAAGGAACCAAGGCAACCGACACATTCACAAGCACAGTATTCACACTCTCAGGGAAGAGTCCGTCCCTCCGTCCGTCCGTCCCCCCACCCCACACACACACACACACACACACACACACACACACACACACACACACACACACACACACACACTCACACACACACACACACGCCCTCACACAGGGCTTACTGGCAGCTGCTGCTGCTGCCTCTGGTAAGTGTGACTCCTCTAATCACCAGGGGGACGGAAAACTTCAGCTCTATACAAGGAGAGGATCTCTTCTACAGGAGAGAATCTGTACAGGGAGAGAAGAGGAGGCTCAACAGGAGGAGGAGGAGGAGGAGGTTGTACCGAGGCTGCATCTCTATTCCCAGACACTTGGATACAAACACAGACAGGCAGCAGTGATATTCTCTCTCTTACCGGTGAGTGGTGTGGGCTTACTGGAGTGATTCTTTCCAGTTTGGGAAATCTATTTATACGACCTGTGACTTTGGAGCAATGCTTAGCAGGGACAGTTCACTTTCATAAGGCTAGTTTTAGATCTGGCATCTGGGAGAGGAGTAGACTCGCAGAAGGGCTTTTTTCACACGTGCTTTTTTCACACGGCCATGAAGAGTTTCAAGTGTTGTAGATGTATGACAGTGAGAGAGAGCTTGGAGGCATGCTAGTACAGCAGAACCTGTTTCTAGGATGTGTACCCGGGGTTGACACAAAAACCTCTCGTCTTGTGTACTCAGAGAAACTGTTACGTTAGTTATTTTCAGTCAGTTGTGGCTGGGGGGCAATATTGACCATGTCTGAGTACTGTCGTGATCAACTGTATAATGCTCCTGTAATTTAAATGTATCTATAATGTATGTATGGAAAGGATATAGCACAGGCCATGAGTTGTTGTTTTTTAATCCTGTGTTGTAAACAAGACAGTATTAAATGAGAGGTCACACATTGGTGGCAGCAGTTAGATTAGTTACCTGTTAGATAGCATAGTGATATCTCTCTAAGACCTCATGTCTAGATGGATTTATTGACAGTTTGTTTTGGTGATATTCACTCTACACTAGACTTTAAACCGTTGAAGCAGCAAACTCATGATGATTCATTATTTACTGCTACAGTTTTAGTTTATGATAGAATTAGTGAACGTATAGCAGTGACATGTTGTTCCCCTATAGATTATGCTCACAGGGATCTTATTTAGAAATGCGGTAGGCCTATTTTACTGTGAAAACAGCAATATTCTGAGAGTGGAATGGGTCAAGAGATCACTTTGGGGGTTACTGTTATTTCTGAATCCATTTGCTACCTTGTATTTCCATTTTATTTATCCATAAACATTTATTTTTAAAAAAAGTAATAAAAAAAAAAGAAATTCATCAAAATGCATGATTCCAAATCACTTCAAATGTTTAAAGTTTATTGAGGAACTTTTTGGGCAGTTAATAAGTAATCCAGTTTCATTGGAATACTACAACGCATTTGTCCTTGTTATTTGGATACCATGGCAATGACAGTTCAACTGACATGGTCACTTAACTGATTCTGACTGACAGACAAAGTAAACAAAGTTTACCTTTGTAAAGGAGTGCCTAAATTCCGGGCAGCAAACACTGAGTATTTAGCCTAAACCAAGACAAATTATCCAGAATGTAGATTACAGCCTATGAGTATAGGCTACATACATCGGTACATCATGTTTTAAATATTCACCTTCAAGTATTCACCTTCCCTCATCTCTATACAGTGTCAGATTGAATATATCATTAATAGTGACTGTTTTAGTCCTTTTGCCAGTAAATGAGCCCTTTCCTGGTGCACTTAAACTTGCAATAATGATTACTTTTCTCACCTGACCTCACCTTAGAGCTGTGATTCATCATATCAAAGTTCACTATACTGTAGAAATGGAAAGACAGGAAAACATATTCTCATTAACCATGCCTCTTTGCGACATCACAACCATTGCTCTCATTAATACATGAAGGCCCTAAAAGCCGTGTGTGGGTTAAAATGGAAAACAGAGGTTAGATAGCACTGCTACTCTCAATCAGAGTGGAGAGAGAGAGAGAGAGAGAGAGAGAGAGAGAGAGAGAGAGAGAGAGAGAGAGAGAGAGAGAGAGAGAGAGAGAGAGAGAGAGAGAGAGAGAGAGAGAGAGAGAGAGAGAGAGAGAGAGACTGAAGTCTGAATGAGTGACCCCCATTAGGCTTCAGGCAGACTAATGATGTTTCCAAAGCTCTTGGGGTGCGGTGGGAGGGTGGGAGTCCCAGGCCCATGATGATCCTGCTTGGTTTTTTACCCAGGGCCAGGCGGAAGCAGGCTATTCTCATCCTGCATTGTGCTCCCCAGCTATTCTGATGCCCTCCATTGTGTACCAAATGCTTTTCCACGGGTCTCAGCGATTTCAATGGGTCTGCAGCTTAAAACCCCTCCAATATAGACAACATCCACTGCCACACATTTGCTGTGCTGGCTTTTGCATTCAGTCACACCACCTTTTGACTTCTCTCAGCTGATGTTGCCACTTTAGCATACTAGGCTACTCGTGACGTTAGAATTATATGGTTCTATCTCCATTTTTGGTCAAAATTGAGTTTTTTTACATAATCTGATCCATTAGGTGTTTATTAATGCTTGTGTGGTGTTATTTTTAAAATGTTGACATTTTTGAGTTAGTAATTCATAAAATACAAAGGTTCCATCTCACAAAACATAATGGAATGTAAAAACTTTGACGCTCAATATCTCTGAACTGCCCTAAACGGAGATAGAACCTTATCATTCTAAGCTCACGAGATGTTTGTGTTCAGGTTACTAGGCAACAGTCCAGTTGCGGAACAGATTTTCTGACTGAGTTAATGGTGAAATTGATTTTTTGTTAATGATATTATATCACTTAGTACATAAGTAACCTCCCTCTGGGATTAATAACCAACCGTTCTCTTGCTTGAAAGCCTAGCAGACAATCTATATCATCTGACCACATTACACACTAGGGCGATTAGCCGCACCTTAATATTTATGACCTTAACGTACACAGTGTCGTGGACTTATCATAAAACATGTCTGTGTGCCTGCATAACTAACCAGGCAACAGCATTTATCATTATGACATTCAATTACCCTGATAATCTACCAAAAAAGAAAAGCACCACTAAATAGGGTCCACATCTACTGTCAAGCCAACACAACCTTGTCCTTACACATCCTTTAAAACAGTGTCAGAGTCCTTGATATTCTGTTTGTATGCTATGTATCTACTACAGTAAGGAGTGTTTTTATTGCACCTCTCTCACCACGTTACATAATTACAGTGAATTGTGTCCTCTCTCTTCTCTCTCTCTCTCTCTCTCTCTCTCTCTCTCTCTCTCTCTCTCTCTCTCTCATCTCTCTCTCTCTCTCTCTCTCTTCATTTCAGTGCTATGATCTCTCTCTCTCTCTCTCTCTCTCTCTCTCTCTCTCTCTCTCTCTTCATTTCAGTGCTATGATCAGTGGGAACTGGATGAGATGAGTCCTGTGGTACTATGAGGGGCTGGCTGTGTGTGAGTCAGTTGTAGCAGCAGGAATGTGAGTGGTGAGTGAAGTGTCAGAGGAGATGGTTTCCGAGCAGCCCCAGTAAAATCTCACCCACCAACACACCCCCGATGCCTTCTGCTGCATGCGGGAAACCTAGGATGGACCACGCACACGGCCCTGCACAGAGTCACTGGAACAACT
>NC_137682.1:3020034-3074967 GCF_963989245.1 Nansenia antarctica | reverse complement strand
CACGCTCAAGCTCATCCAGCAGTTCCGCTGGGCGCACGCCCACTGCGCCCGCGCCCGCTTCCTCATGACGGCGGACGACGACATCTTCGTGCACATGCCCAACCTGGCGGCTTACCTGCAGGACATGGACAGGAAGGGCGTGACGGACTTCTGGGTCGGCCGCGTGCACAGAGGGGCGCCGCCGATCCGCAGCAAGCAGAGCAAGTACTACGTCCCCTTCGAGATGTACCAGTGGTCGTCGTACCCAGACTACACCGCGGGGGCGGGGTACGTGGTCTCCAGGGACGTGGCGGACAAAATCTACCAGGCCTCGCTGACCCTCAACGCCACCATTTACATAGACGACGTGTTCATGGGCATCTGCGCCAACGCCATGGGCGTCTCACCCCAGGAGCATGTGTACTTCTCGGGGGAGGGCAAGGCGCCCTACCACCTGTGCATCTACGACAAGATGATGACGTCGCACGGACACGTGGAGGACATCTACGAACTCTGGGAGGCCGCCACGCACCCCAAGGTGAAGTCGCTGAGCTCTGGGATCATGGGGAGGCTGTACTGTGCCGCTGTGAAACTGACTCTCCTCTGTAAACCGTACCACTTCAACACGTACCCCTGCAAAGCAGCCTTCTTGTAGTGTCTGTGTGTGTGTGTGTGTGTGTGTGTGTGTGTGTGTGTGTGTGTGTGTGTGTGTGTGTGTGGTGGTGTGTGCGTGTGTGTGTGTCTGTGTGCATGCGCGCGTAAGCATGCATATGTGTGTGTGTGTGTGTGTGTGTGTGTGTGTGTGTGTACGTGCGTGTGTGTGTGTGTGTGTGTGTGTGTGTGTGCGTGTGTGTGTGTGTGTGTTTGGTCCAAAATGAAATGAGAGATGATTCGTAACCTCATTGGTTTCAATCTTGTCTCCCATCATGTGAAAAAGACACTGTGAGGAGGTTTGTGTTCTGTTGTGTTGTTGAAGGGAGGAAGGCAGAAATGCATGAGTCATATCTATTACTGTAAATCTACCATTACAGTGGTGGTCTAGAGACGACTGTGGTCCAGCTTCTGAGAGCTTTATGATGTATTGAAGATTACCCCCTCCCACCCCCCCCCACCGCTTCCCCCCCCAAGGCAGGCTGATACTGAATGTGATGAACAACAGACACTTCCCACAGAGACGTTGTCCAGACGTTATGTTGACAAATGGGATTATAATTTATATAATTTCCTTTCTTATTCCCCATCTCCTTCAATTAAAGAAAATGTTGATTGAGAGAATGTTTCCTTTCTTTTTTTTGTTCTTCTCCGCTATCATATTATTGTCTGACTGTAAGGTTAACTCTGGGAGGAGCCATCTCGACAAGCTTTATAATGTTAACCTAATAGTCCATAGGGAAAGACCATATCACAGCTAGACAGCTCGTGAGCTTAGAGTTCTAAGGTTCTATCTCCGTTTAGAATGATAAGGTTCTATCTCCGTTTAGAATGATAAGGTTCTATCTCCGTTTAGAATGATAAGGTTCTATCTCCGTTTAGAATGATAAGGTTCTATCTCCGTTTAGAATGATAAGGTTCTATCTCCGTTTAGGGTAGTTCAGAGATATTGAGCGTCAACGTTTTTACATGATTATGTTTTGTGAGATGGAACCTTTAATAAACACCTAATGGATCAGATTATGTAAAAAACTCAATTTTGACCAAAAAATTTAGATAGAACCTTATAATTCTAACGTCACGAGCTAACACTTCAAAGGGGAATAACAGGTCAATAAATGCTTACGAACCATGCATTGTTATGATATTGTTTCAGGAGAAGCAGCACATTTACTATGTGTAGCGTATGTGTGAATTATTTGAGGAATGTGAATCTTAGGAATGCAAAAAATCTTATGAGGTGCAAAATTCCACACACACCTTTTCTGAACACATGCATATTTTGTGGGTAATGTCATGTGAACTCAATTCAATTGTCCAGTACATTAAAGAGTGAGTCATCTAATACATGCAGCAATTTCCTTTGAGACCAAAATAAAACATGTCTATCTAATGCAAAGCAATAAGGTTACAAAACACTGGGTCGAAATGAAAATGGGGAAATGCACTCAACTAGATTCATCTAAAATGGAGGTGCACACAGTAACACACAACAGCTCCAATCCTTTCATGTGTTTCATTTTTCTCTATGGCAACAGCATGTTGAGCACTGGGAGAATGGGTGAGAGGGACACACAAGCTGCATGTTGTATGTTCCTGTTGTGGACATTGTCAAGACTATATCCTGGAGATACAGCATACAGGGCTTGTAAATGAATGATGATCAGTCATAGTTCATTTACAAGCCCTGTATCTACAGGATAGTCTCGACAACGTCCACAACATGCTGTTGCCATGGAGAAAGGGTTGGAGCTGCTATGTGTCAATTAAGGATACAATCTTTTTTTTTTACTCAATGTGTTTTTTATTTAGTTTTCAGAGACATTACAGTACGCAACAGACATAAGCACACAGACAAAACAGCGAAAACAACAAAACAAAACAAAAACAGAAACAAAAATAATAATAAATAACAGTTCACAGAGTACTTCTCATATATAATACAAAGCCATTTTTAAGAAGTAAGAGGCATTGTTAGACGTTCCACTTAAGAAATGAAAGGCTGCCACACTGCACTAAACCTCCCACACTGCACTAAACCTCTAATAGACCCAGTGTTTTGTAAACCTCTAATTAAGGATACAATCTAAATATAAAACAAACAACGGTTTATCAAAATATCCTAAACAGATTAAGCTGACAATACAGGCTCACGGTTCAAGGTTTCTTTATTGTCTCCTAGGGGAAATTAGTTTTGCAGCCAGGGCGGTTCCCACAGAGAGAGTACAAAAAGGACAACATCACACAACATCACACAACCTAAACACAATAATCAATACAATAAAATTTAAAATCGCAGAGCTAATACAGAGAAATGGAAATTCCTACCAGTACAAAAAGTGTAAGTGTGCAAAACGTGCAGGGGGAGTGCAAATGCCAAAGTGCTATTTTCCATTTAGCATATTAATAGAACTAAGTGATTGAGACTAGAGCAACCTACGGACCTTTGGGGACAGAGCCTTCAGCGTGGCTGCACCTACCCTCTGGAACTCCCTCCCCACAGTGATCCGCAACGCCCCCACCCTGGACTCCTTCAAACTAGCCCTCAAAACACATCTGTTCTCCAAGGCCTTTGGCCCCTAGTCATTGTTTTAGTTTTAGTTTTGTTTGTTTTCTGTTTTGTCTGTCCATTTCATCCCCTTGTAAAGCGTCCTTGGGTTTTTGAAAGGCGCTATATAAATTAAAGTTATTATTATTATTATTATTATTATTAGAGGTAGTGAATGGCAGAACATTCTGAATGGTGATTGATGTATGATCTATTATTTGGAAAACCATGTGACACTTTGCTATAGCATGACGTCATGCACTACTCTGATAGATTGTTGCTAAATGCCTGAGAAAAAGGTAATATAGAACATATAGTTCCATGTCGAAAAGTTAATACTGCAAACTACTTACCAGGTGTTTCATACATACATGGCCTCTCATTCACCCATTCACACCCACACCAATGGCGGCTAGCTACCATGCAAGGCGCCAGCCGACTCATTGGGAGCAATTTGGGGTTCAGTGTCTTGCCCAAGGATACCTCGACAAGTGGCTAACCGGGGTTCAAACCGCCGGACTGCCGACCTTGCGATCATAAGACGGCGACTCTACCTCCTGAGCCACAGCCACTCACCCGACCTTTCATACTCATACCTTTAATACCCTCTGCGAATCCTAACTTTCAATTCTCTCTCTGTCTACTTTCTGCTGCTATCTGGTGTTTAAATGTACAACATAGCTGAAGACTATATAGTTATTTGCATGTCTTTCGTTTAATATACCTGTTTTGGCCTATGTATATGGAGGCCTGTATGTATAACAGAGGCACACGTCAAACTGAGACAGGAGCACATGGCGATGCAGGAGCGCTAGCTGGGATTAGCTGTTCTCCAAACAGCTGGTCTGTTTCCAAGGCAACCCCACAAAGCCAATTATTCAAACAAATGATTTAAGAGGGGGCCAGAAGAGGGGGCAACTTTCTACATCTACTATAGCTACTATACTGTAGTACACTCCTTTAATGTTGCCCTTAGTTTGGCATTGTAACATTGTGTTCAATAAGTAGTAAGTAAGCCTTGAGAACCAATGGTTCTCGAGCCTAATAGCCCTTTTGAGAGTTTGATTGATCGTTATGTGCGCATTGCACTACAGGTTAATTTTTCACACAACGACAAACATGTACCAGTTTTATTCTTTGAACAACATACAGGCACTTCAACAATTATCATGAAGTTTATTATGCATCAGCTCTTTTTATACAACCAAAATCTACACAGATGAATAACGTATACGTGCCATATCTTGGATGCAGACGTAATGTAAGTGGAGAGGAGATTGATCGGGAGTTGACAATACTACAGAATGAATGAAAATGAATCTATTATTTGACGGTACTATCTCAATTATATTTGAATAATGTTCTGGGTCTACCAGTACGCGCATGCCCAGTGTACCTGAATACGATGATGAATGATTCCATGTGGCCAGAGATTCTTTTGCGCGCCGATGAGAAAGCGGTTGTGTGGCCGGAGATCAAAATTGCGTTTCGTCGTCGTGTAGCTCCACCCTCAGAATGTTGGCTTAAATCAACATTGTTAGAACATGTTAGAAAATAGGAGTTTTTGAGTTATAAAAAGCAGAACAGTGTAAAAAGCACTGTCGGATTCATGGGGCGACCGCCCCTCCTGGTGCCCCCACGGTTGAAAAAACGTCTCTCTTACTGTAAGTGCCCTTTTGAGTGGCAAAAATGCCCTTTTGAGTGGCAAAAATGCCCTTTTGAGTGGGGAAAATAAGAGGATGTGCCCTATTGGCTGCCCTTCCAATGGTCTAAACTTGACCATGTGCACTGATGCGGGTCCAGGGCTGGACTGGCCATCTGGCATACCGGGCATTTGCCCGGTGGGCCGCGGTAGTTTTGGGCCGAGCCGACCGGCAAAAAAATTTATTTAAAAAAAAGTTTTTTTTTTTTTTTTTACTAGCCGGCCCGGCCGAAAGCTACCATCGAACGGCCCATAAATCGAAAGCTACCATTGAACGGCCCATAAATCAGGGACAGCGGCCCATTGGTCAATTTTCTATACAGACACTGGGCTGGCCCAATCAACAGAGAGAAGGGGGGGGGGGGGGTCAGGGGTCACGCACGCACGCAGCACCAGACCTCCGTCTCAGTTTCGCGGTAGTTTTGGGCCGAGCCGGCCGGCAAAATAAATGTAGTTAGCCTGGATAGTTACTAGATAGATACTGAGAGAGATGGAGCGCAAAAGCACACTAAAACGGAAGGGAGGCTGGGAAAAACAAGAAGAAACTCGAGGCAGATCCTGCCAAATGTGTAAACATTAGGGACATGTTTGCTGCACCCTCAAGTTTACCACAGCAGCAACAGCAACAGGTTGAAGAGGAGGCTGGCAGGGAGGAGCGGGAGCAGGGTACAGATACAGAGGATAGAGAGGATACAGAAGAAGCGGGGCCGAGTCAGCCTGTAACCGTTGACCCGGTAAGGAAAATATAGGTAGCTGTGTAGGGGTGTAACGGATCGCCCCCCACGGTTCGGCACGCATGTGTACCGCGGATCAATTGCAAAATGTAACCAAGTAATAATATTACTTAATATTAGTTAATATCCCTTGTAAATCACAATGTAGAGTTGCCATGAAAAGATAGACGCGACAGTTGCGTGCTTTGTTTTACTCTAAAGCGCAATGATAGGTTGATAATGGAAAAATAAATCTAAATTCGCTCTGGAATCTGATCACTGAGTACACTGGTCTACTTGCACTGGTACCATTGCTTATTGTATGTAGTCGTCTTTGTAGTGGTTTGGGGGAATACTACAGTTTGCCATATGACTGTACAGCACAGTATATAAGACGAGTATATAAGGCAAGTATTTTTGTGCTGGTGGGTGTGGTCCGACCGATTGGGGTGGGCCTGTCTGGGCCAAAAATGCCAGGGCCTAATTTTTGTCCCAGTCCAGCCCTGGTGTTGTGCAGTAGGTGCTCTTTTTCTCTTTTCGCCCCCCCTGCCCTTCAAACAGCCTGAGTCCGCCACTGGTAAAAAGTATGATTTTAAATATATTATAATTTATTTTAATAATAATAAATGTAAGCAACTGAAGTCAGACCACTCTTCACATCTCAGGTTGAAATAATAAGAAAAAGTATCAGCAATAACAATAGTTGGACTTGCTGAAGCAAGCACACATAGTAAATACTTGGTAATGCGGTATTGTAAAATAAAGTGCAACCAAAAATATGAATACAAGCATATATTACTTATGACCTTTGTTAAACTTTATAACCCTGCAAACAATTATAATATTATAATAATTGTCACCAATCCAGCACTAGGAGACTACACCAACTGTGTATTTTGCTTCGTTAGCAACAAGGCTGTGTGTGTGTGTGTGTGTGTGTGTGTGTGTGTGTGTGTGTGTGTGTGTGTGTGTGTGTGTGTGTGTGTGTGGGTATTGTTGGAAAATATCCTTTTATGTATATGTTCTTCATGAATGTTTTAATGACAACAAGCAATAATCAGCATAACCATACTTGTTGGGGATTTGTATTAATTAACATAACTGAAAGTGATAAATCAGGTACTTAAATAAATATGTGACTGAAGTCAGTGGAGAGAAAATGGGAAGGTCCCGCAAAGTCAGAAAAGAGGTTCTGTTTTTGACGACAAGGAGAAGAAAAGCTCCTGACTTAAAGAAAGAATGATGCTTTAAACCGCTTATTGTAAATGCCTTCATTACATTAAAATATACTCATTTCTGTAAGATGAAGACAAGTGTGTTTCGAGATGCATAGTGTGTGAGATGTAACAGGATGTGCAAAAGGTCACAGGCTCGAGCAGAGATGGTTGAGAGGAGCAGGTGCTTCACCTCAGACATACAAACTCAGGAAACCGTCTGACCTCGTTTCCTGCATAGATGAATGTGTGTGTGTGTGTGTGTGTCAACCAAAAGATTAACCCCTCAGGTAGATACCCCCATGAAGAAGAACAAGACTCGAAACCTGCACAGATACCAGGAACCAATCAGTGAAGATGACACATTCTTGTAGAAATCCTCTGTCTAGTTTGTACAAATATGGGATCAAGGCAAAGACAGGTTGTCAGCCTGTGGACTGACCTCGACTTGGCGAGATACAATCTGATCCAGAATTCTGTAATACTGCTTAATGCTTGGCTAATTTGACTATATAACTAAAAGACATTAATTCGAACTTGATCTGACGTGTGGACAATCGACTTCTTTCTAAAGGATCTCTTGACCATTCTGAAGTACGCATTCACCCACAAGGGTGGGTGAGAGTTAATTGAAATAGTATAACTTCCTTCAAGACCAACTGTGTCTTTTGCTTCGTTAGCAACAAGGCTGTGTGTGTGTGTGTGTGTGTGTGTGTGTGTGTGTGTGTGTGTGTGTGTGTGTGTGGGTGTGTGTGTGTGGTGGGTGGGGGGGGGGTTAAGGCAGGTTAGTTATAATAATAGTCTATCTCAGGGGCACTGGGACTCAGTGGATGCCTAATTGGCTATGATACGGTCTGTGCATTTATATTTAGCACGTCAACTTTGTTCTTTGACTCCCGTATCCCAGAAGTCAATGCAATTATTCTGGGAGGCCGCCCTGGGAGGCAGGAGAGAGAAGAAGAGAAATCTATTAACTCATTGGACAGTCTGATGACTTTGGAGAGCGGGTGGTTCTTCTTGGCCCCGTTCTTCCATGATTGCCGCAAAAAAAAGTCAGATTGAGGAACCAATCTCTATCCCACAGACAGCAGAGATCTGGTCTTTTTTGTGAAAGAAAGAGTATGTATTCCTTCTCCTGTATAATAAATAAACCAACCATCCCAACAACATGGTACATCGTAGTGTAGTATGTAATTGAACACAATTACCAGCTCAGTGGCCTTGCGGTTAGAGTGTCCGTACCAAAGTCATACCAAAGACTAAAAATGGTACCCGATGCCTCCCTGCTTGGCACTCAGGGAGGACATGAGGGGATATAAGGGAGGACATGAGGGGATATAAGGGAGGACATGAGGGGATATAAGGGAGGACATGAGGGGATATAAGGGAGGACATGAGGGGATATAAGGAGGACATGAGGGGATATAAGGGGAGCAAACCAATCAAGGAAGCACGAGGCAGGTGAAGGACAAGACCAAACACATGTGCTTGAGACAATTACACATCCTGTAATCATAGGACACAAAAAGAACAATTACACAGAGCCGCCAACAGGGGGAGCCAAATTAAACACAGGGAAGTGACTGACATGGGAACTGGGAGACCAGGAGACTGTGGAGGGACAAGAGAAGAGACACACCACACATAGGGCTTACACACCGGCAGTTCCGAACGCCGGTTCGCGTTCGCGTACCGAAACCTCCGAACGTTGGCGATGTCTGGCGAACGATACACTGGTATGAACGCGGGCTCGTTCGTCAGACAGCGCCAACGTTCGGAGGTTCTGGTACGCGAACGCGAACCGGCGTTCGGAACTGCCGGTGTGAAAGAGGCCACAGAGACCAACAACACAACATCAGACCAGAACAGAACTAGAACACAGAACACAAAGTCACTGAGGTGGAGGTGGTGGCAGGGGTGATGGTGTGGAGGGCAGAGTTCATGTAGACGGTGACAAGTTGAGACAAAGTTTATGGAGGCAGTGACAAGGTGTGAGGCGGTCCTGGGTGGGGGGGGCAAGAGAGTGGCAAAGTCTCGGAAGGGTGACGGGGCAAAGACTCTATAATGACGGAGACTAGGTCTAAGTTCAGTAGGTAAGTAAGTAACGTTTATTTATAGAGCACAAAATTACCACGACAAACAGACGCCCAAAGTCCTTAACAGATAACACTGGTACGTGAGAAAAACAAGATAAAAGAGATAAAATACAGATAAAATACACTAAAAATGGGGTGTGATACAAATAAAAGTGCAAAGAGTGCAGTGTCGGGAGGCAGGCTCACCTCAGGTCAAAGGCCAGGGATAAGTGTTTTAGCTAGTTTTTTTTTTTTTTAAAGCCTCAATGCTCTGGGCGGATCTGATGTGGAGGGGGAGAATATTCCAGAGCCTAGGGGGCTGCCTTGGAAAAGGCTCTGTCCCCTTGTTGTTTTCAGTTTAGTCCTAGAGACCTCCAGAAGCAGTTGGTCAGCTGACCTCAGGGCTCTGGATGGAGTGTGGTGGCGCAGTTCAGAATAATGACGAGCAAACAAGAGAAGTACCACTAGGTGGCGATATTGGACAACAACTCTAACATAACATGCAGTGCAGCTCTGCCTGTAGTAATCAGGTTACACGCACCAAACAGGAATATTTCAAATTAGTAGTCTTAACAGATAATTCCAACACATTTTCATCAGCTACATGTGAACCTAACATCACCCTCTGATGCATCATAGCCAAATGCAACAGCTTGAATTTACTTTGAACACAACCCCCAGTAACTACAGGGTCACACAACTCTGGTGTCTGCTTGACTATCAACACTCCAGAGGCCCATTGGGAGTTCTGCTTTGAGGACCACTCTTTGTAAAAGTAAGTAAGTAAAACATTATTTATATAGCAACCCTTCTCAGCACGAATGCACAGAGTGCTTTACTACTTACTTTCCGGGTCCAAACCACAAATTCCCTGCACCAGAGTACCAGTGTACTACAGCGGTAGAATGACAGTTCAATCGTTTTTTAGACTGGGATCTATTCATACAACAAGGGACACAGCAGCACTTTCCCGTTTTCCCCATATTTGTCAGCGTCTTTGAGCCTCGGAAAAGCTCTATATAAATATAATGAATTATTATTATTACTGAGGCATTTCAGAGAGCGCCTAAGCCAACTTTGGACCCGGAAACACGTCACGACTTAACAACCGAATAGTTTGGGTGCTCCTGTGGCATCAATTTACAGGATCATTCATAGAAGCAGGTTACACAGCTGGGAAAACATCCCCATTCGTTAGGCAGATGAAGTATTGGCATGGTCAATGTAGGATGTGCACCGTTTAAATAAAATGAATCGGATACTTAGTAGAGCAATTGGGTTTTATTATGACATACAATTCTGGGGATGAGCATAGCATACACAGAAAATAAGTTGTCAAATAACAAAAAAAGTTAAGCAGAAAACTATTGCCAATTTGGAGAATTAACACATTCCACACAGAACAGAAGTCAATGTAATATTTAAAGGTCTTCTATTACCAGACTCATGACACATTGAACACGTTAGAATAACATAACCTGCCAACTTGATGCAGCACTTGTACAGTTTGGTCCACAAGTAAATAACTAAATGTTGAAAAACATCTACTACACACATCTTAATTGAACACTGAAAGTAATATCTGATAAACATAATGTTAACAGACCACATAGCTCTGTAGCTCCAACCAGTGAAACAATCAAGGTTAGAATCTACTGTTCGTATATAGAATTCGGAACATATCAGAATTCTGAGGTGAGATTTACAATGCAAGAGGTTTTTTCCTTGAATAAAATAAGCACAATGCAAGTGTTCCTCCACTAGCTAAACTGCATCATTCATAGGCATCTCGTCAACAGTCGTGTTGTAAAACGTCTCGATGTCTAAGGACCCGCTTGTCCTCTTCAGTGACGAAGTTTATAGCGACTCCTTTTCTACCGAAACACCCACTGCGACCAATTCTGTAGAGGAAATGGAAACATTAGTCAAAGATCAATTCAATTCCAATACGCCCAATCCAACCCACAGATTATAAGTATTTAGTGATCGTTAAACTGTTGTATATTATATGGAGTGGTACTTTAAAACTTCAAGATGCCTGTTGTGAAAAAAACGAAAAGCAGATATTGTTGACACCCCTTTGATTCTGCGACTGGTTTCTGGTCTCACCAGCAGCGTCACTAGGCTACACTTTTAAACAGGGTCCTATAATTGATTTGCCATTTGTAAGAGAACATAAATAGAATAAAAACATGAAGGCACTAAAACTAGAAATCAGACAGTAACTTTTTTTTTTACAATGCTGAATGCTGCTGTTTAAATTGTTTTTAACTTTAAACCAGTTGGTCACTGAGTACTGCAGAGTACTGTTTTTGTTGCTTGAATAAAGGCTGGCAGTCTTTAATAGCCAACTGTTGTTGTGGACTATACTGGGGAAGTATTTGTTATTATTCAGGAGTAAAACAATAAATACGAATATCGGATTGATATCAGTATCGCAGATACCTGAAGGCCAGGTATCGGTAGTGAAAAAATGGGATCGGGACATCCCTACATCCAGCCACAATACAATCTACTGTTGGGCTGATGCAACCAACATCCTATTGGATGTGTGAACACGAGATGGTCTCTTGCCTTCTCTACCACAGCACAGCAAAACAATATATTGTGAAATATGTGTTAAGTTAAGCAATACAGAGACTTATTAACTAGTTGACGAGCTAAGATTTTTTATTTTTTTTTGTAGAGACAGAGGGGGGGGAATTCAAGCACTTTCAATGACCCATGTCTGTCTATTGTCAACCTTTTAAGGCCTTGATTCTCCCCCCCCCCCCTCAAATCCACAAACTTTCAAGGATGTCAAGGACCCGTGGGAACCCAGGTTAGGGGTCAGGGTCATAAGGACCCGTGGGAGCCCAGGTTAGGGTCATAAGGACCTGTGAGAGCCCTGCTGTTCTTCTCCCAGATGTTGTGACGGGTCAGGTGGCCGGCTGGCCTATACGTGGGCCAGTCGGTGAATAGGACCGGTTTTTACTATAAGAGAACTCTAGCACACCAAGACAACAGTGTTTGTCAAGATGAGACTCTGAGTCTCTAAAAATGTTGACATTTTTGAGTTAGTAATTCAAAATACAAAGGTTCCATCTCACAAAACATAATGGAATGTAAAAATGTTGACTCAATATCTCTGAACTGCCCTAAATGGAGATAGAACCTTATCATTCTAAGTAGTGTTGTTCCGATACCGATACTAGTATCGGCATGGCCACCGATACGCACAAAAATGCTGGTATCGGTATCGGCGAGTACTAACAAATAATAACACCCGATACCAAACTCTTGTTCAAACGCAGCACGTTGCGCAGCACGAAGCCTGACACAGCCTTCCTAACACAGACATGCCCAGACATGCCCCTCTGCTGGAACGCTATTGGCCCAGAGCAGCTGCTCTCAACCAATGGCGTGGCAGCTTTTCACTATCGCGGAAAAACAAACACGCATGGAGATATTTCAAGGTGGATAGTCCGGTGTGTACAACGGCTAAATGCACAATTTGCGGTCTCAATGTGTCGAGGGGTGGCACTAAAGCTGCCAGTTTCAATACTAGCAACTTAATTAAGCATTTAAAGGCAAAAAATATTAAAGAGCACGAAGAGTTTCTGTCATCTACTGCAGCTGCGACAGCAAGCAAGAGAACGGATGGACCAAAACAACAAACGCTGAGTAGCTCATTCCATAAAAAGGACCAGTGGGATGCGACGAGTGAAATGGCAAGAAAGATGACTGAGAAAATGTCTGAAATGATTGTGCTCTGTGACCTGCCCCTCTCCTTTGTTGACAATGTGGGATTCCGCCTTTTTATGGCTCACGCTGTACCTAAATACACAATACCAGGTCGCAAATACATCACGGAGACGGCCGTCCCTGCCCTCAATAAGAAGGTGACTGAGCATGTTTCAGATAAGCTAGGAAAGGTGCAGGCCATCAGCTTCACTACGGATATTTGGACCAGCGACGTCTCCCCACTGTCCCTGCTTAGTTTAACTGCTCACTGGGTGGACTCCGAATCATACAACCGGGAAAGCGTTGTGCTGCATGCAAACGAGTTCAAGGGGTCCCACACTGGTGAAGCAATTGCAGAAGCAATTGAGAGTATGCTGCTTAACTGGAACATCTTCAGGTTTTGAGCAGTGCCAGACTAAGTGTTAGCAATAATTTTACATCGAGGTGAGTACACGGCTCAAAAAACATGTTTTTTTGTTTTGTTTTTTCAAACGCCGTGGTATCGGATCGGTACTCGGTATCGGCAAGTACTGCACGGTCAGGTATCGGTATCAAAAAATGGTATCGGAACAACACTAATTCTAAGCTCACGTACTGTCTCAATATGAATACCCTAACATTTGATGACCTTTGACCTTTGAAGACATGCGTTCAGTCCAACACTCACCAGTAGGTCCGTAGTGATGAGGACTCTGCTGGAGCCAGACCTGAACTCCCTCATGATGACGTCCCTCTGATGTCACCATGACAACCAGACCTGAACTCCCTCATGATGACGTCCCTCTGATGTCACCATGACAACCAGACCTGAACTCCCTCATGATGACGTCCCTCTCCTTCTGATCCATGTCACCATGCTAGAGGAACACAGAACCAAGGTAAAGCTGCAGGTCAGACTACAGAACACCATGGTCACATGATACTTTAGGTGTTTAAAGGGCTCTGCACACAGCGTGCGATTTCTGTTGCGCGTCAACGTTCCATTTTGAAGTTTGAATGGAAGTCTATGAGAGCATCGCATTTACCCGCACACGGCCCCGATTGTAATCGCACGGCGAACATTCGATTCCATTCATTTTGAATGGGACAAAGCACACGGCGTGCGAGTTTTGTCGCACTGTCAAAATGAATGGAATCGAATGTTCGCCGTGCGATTAAAATCGGGGCCGTGTGCGGGTAAATGCGATGTTCTCAGACTTCCATTCAAACTTCAAAATGGAACGTTGACGCGCAACAGAAATCGCACGCTGTGTGCAGAGCCCTTAAGAGTCATCACTGGGCAACACATGCACACTGAATTGTTCATGTAGTCTTGAGAATAAGTAACAGATTTCTAGATAGAGAAACCCATTGTGGAGCTCAGACGTTAATCTGCCAAAAGGGTGAACTGCTAAGTCATTGAGGACCTTCGCAGGGATAACCCATTTTGGGGTTGCGTTTCTGAATAGATGTAACCCTGCCAAGTAGGGGTGTAACAGTTTACATATTCGTACCAAGATCTTTGGTATGGACTTTTGGTTTAAATGGGTGTTTATTTTATTTAAGAAAGACCCACACAGTTTGTTCAGTAAACCACTGTTTAATAGTAATTCACACAAAGAATTGTATGTTTTGCGATTGTTTTTACCCCGCTGCTATACCGACAATGTATCGAACCGTGACTTAAAAACCCAAGGTACGTACTGAACCGATTTTTCTGTGAACCGCTATGCCCCGCCCCTACTGCCAAGTCATCTCCAACAGGGACCTGGGAGGTGCGGAGGGATTGTCTGACATTTGATATCTAGAATTCTAGAACTAGAATTCTGCGTCATAGCTTGGCTATTCTAGAACTAGAATTCTGCGTCATAGCTTGGCTATTCTAGAACTAGAATTCTGCGTCATAGCTTGGATATTCTAGAACCTGAATTCTGTGTCATAGCTTGGCTATTCTAGAAGTAGAATTGTGAGCAATACGTTCTGGTCTTACCAGGGCAGAGACTGAAGTCCCTAGTGTGCATCTTCTCAGTCAGCCAGTCCACTTTTCTCCTGGTGTTGAGGAAGATGACCGCCTGGGTGATGGTCAGCGCCTCATACAGGTCACACTAAGTGTCCAACTTCCACTCCTGAGGAAAAAACCCACATTATACAACAGTTAGTTCCGACCAAGTAATTTGATTGGACAAGAGGCATTCCATGAGTGCTGATATACAGTATAACAGCACTGGGACCTTTTACTATATGCATCACTCCCGCCGCACAGATGTTCTACTAAATGACCGTTAATTAGACTACATGTTTGTGTTCAGGTTACTAGGCAACAGTCCATTTGAAGTTAAGTTGCAGAACTATTTTTTGTTTATTTTTATGATTAAATAAACAAACCATAATCTGTTGCCACTTATTACTGTTAACTAATAAGTTGCGCTGTATAAAAGCAATATCACACTCGAGGTCGTGCTGTTATACTGAATATCAGCACGGCTGTGATTGTCTTCAGTACTCGGCCTGTGGCCTCGCCCAATCACCCAATCACAGCCGTGCTGATATTCAGTATAACACTCCCTCGTGTGATATTGCTTAAACATTATTGACAGTCCCAGCTTGTCATGGTAAAAATCAATGTGAATTCTGGTCACTGTAAAAAAAAAAAATCTGACAACGCATAAAATGTCCAAATCTAACAATCTACTTTGGAATGTCAGAAATACTGTAGCACAGAATCTTGAGACGAAGGACACTGGACATTAAGAAAGAGGTCCGTCCTAGCCTCATTTCCAACACTGTGCCTTTCCTCTCCTTCCTTGGTGTACCCATGCTTACATGCCCACAAGAGCCAAGCAATGACGCTTCGCTCTCACAGTTTTAGCAGGGTGCTTTAAAAGAAGGGAAATACTATACAATGAGTAACTCAGTTGTTTACACCGGGATCTAGTCATCCATCACACCCACCTCTTCATCCACATTGATGTAGAACTGCTTGATGCCCTCCAGGGTAAGCTCTTCCTTCTTCACAAGGATGTGGATGGGTTCCAGCATGAACTTCTTGGTCACCTCCAGCACGTCTGCAGGCATGGTGGCAGAGAGAAGGACCACCTGAGAAGAAACAAGATACAGGTGAGTCCTCTGGTGGATGAGAAATGCACCGATCAGCCCTGAACTAGAATCAATATAAGTTTTTATCCAAGTGTCGCAATGGGCCTCAAGATGGAGGCCAATGAACATTAAGAAAGAGGTTCAACCACATCGCATTTGCAGCACAGAGCATGTTACTCTGCTAGAGGAACACAAAACCAAGCAGGGTATATACAGGAATCTTGAGGTTCATTTGAAAGTGACAGTTGGATCTAAGTGACAGTTGACACTAGAACAGCCGTGTCTATGTTACCTACAAGAGCCATCACTGGCATCACATGAATCACACTGAATTGTTAATGTAGTCTTGAGAATAAGTAACAGGTTTCTAGATAGAGAAACCCATTGTGGAGCTCAGACGTTAATCTGCCAAAAGGGTGAACTGCTAAATCATTGAGGACCTTCACAGGGATAACCCGTTTTGGGGTTGCATTTCTGAATAGACGTAACCCTGCCAAGTAGGGGTGTAACGGTTCACGTATTCGTACCAAAATCTTTGGTACGCTGCACACAATACTTTGCTAGCATTACGGCATAAACCAAGAGACCTCAGATTATGCAATTTTAGCAAAGTGGAAGTACAGTGGCATATTTAAGAAAATACTTAAATTCAGGACATAATACCTAATTTCCCACTTGGTAAGAGGACAAAAAAAAAAAGTACGGTAACCATCGGGAAATATTACTTATTCTACACTACTTACTTGAATGTTTGGGCTCAACTTCTGGAAGATTTCATAGATTTGATCCTTGAACCCTCGACTCAGCATCTCATCTGCCTCATCCAGAACAAACATCGTCATGCATTTAGGGGCTGTGAAGTTGAAGTACACATAGATGTTTAATTAAACAATCAAGTCTTTGAAAAAGAAACAAAAGGTAAGAAAAACAGAGGCATCAAACACTAACGTAAACAAGATAAAAATAAATCATTGTGGGTGAGTTAATGATGAGTACTTACACAGGTATCTCCTGTTAAGCATGTCAAACACCCGGCCCGGAGTACCGACCACGATGTGTGGCGCTGCGGCCTCTAGCTTCTGCATCTCGCTGTGGACATTGGTGCCCCCGATGCAGGCGTGGCATGCTGCCCCCATGTGGTCTCCCAGAGCCAGAATCACTTTCTGGATCTAATGGGGGGAGAGGGTCCAAACATATACAAAGGGTCCATTGGTGACTCACCATTGGCATTGATGCTTTTGCTCTACTATACTGCTTTCAGAGTGATCAGTAGTATACAAAAAAGTTATCAACATTATCATGTCAGTCCCGAAAGATGGTATGCCATCATGTCACTCATAAGTAGGTTCACAAAAGACAGAAAAGAAGGACAACTTTCAGACCGATGCAGTCATGGAGAGAGACTACACCAATCCTAAAAGGATACCCCGCCCACATCCTTTAGCTGAATTGAAGGTTTTGCATGAGAATTAAGAAATAGAAGAAAAAAAAAGCATCCAAATATGCCATTCCTGGTCTTAGACATGTGTATAATCAGGGGTGCACATAACTTTTTGGGGCCAGTGCTCAGAGGAGCACCTAGGGATGCTGCTTGGTGCTCCCCGAGCTCGCGAGTCACGGCCCGTCCCACAGGATGGATGAAAAAGGGATACATGGATAACTTATATTAGCAAAACGACATTTGTTCATAAATAAAGATGAACGAACAAATGATTGTGTGCAAAACAAAAGAAACAAATGCAAAATCAAATGACTGCTCTTTAAGCATGAAAGTCTGTCAGACTCCTTTAAACACAATGAAATCAACTGACATCTCTTTAAGCACTAACTGAATGTCTGTTCTTTAAACACAATGAAATCAACTGACATCTCTTTAAGCACTGCTCTGTTCTGTAAACACTGAAATCAACTTTTCAACAAAAAGTTACAGCCTAAGCATTTATTTATGCTACAAGCTTAATCATCATCATCACTGCTCTCTTGACTGCTGTTAATACAGTCCTCAATTTCAACCATGGTAGAGGATGTTGTAATGTAGGCTATCACTTTAAATAGCTCATTATTTTGATTGTGCAACAAAGTCTTTTTTTTCTAATAGAATTCCCAACCATATCCTGGGTCAGGGGTCTAGATGCGATAATGAAGCTGTAAAACAAACGTCTGAACGTTTGAAAGCTTCAGAGAAAAGAAACGTGAAGTCCCTTGGTGTTGTTTGTCCTTTTAGCGACGAGTCGTTCGGGACTGAATTTTCACGTGCGGCGTGATAACCGTGCGATACGCGATACGCGGAATGAAAGTACGAGTTACGATACTTTCCGAATGTTTTCTCGTCGGGCCTTCGGCTGAGGGGACGGCAAATAGTTACTTAGTGGGGCTTGCAGTGATGCAGCAGTCAGCAGTCGGATTTTGAGGAAGTACATTCCTCTCCCAGCGCTTCCAGCTGTTGGTGCGCAAGAGCGCGTTCATGCCGCTGATCTGCCGCGCAGCATGCATTTTGGCGACGCATGCGCACTGGCGCACCAGTTATGTGCACCCCTGTGTATAATCATGACCTCAGGTACAGCATACCTGCAGAGCCAGCTCAGTGGTGGGGGCCAGCACCAGAGCCTGGGTCTTCTTCATCTCCAGGTCGAGCTGTTGCAGGATAGAGATGGCAAACGTGGCAGTCTTCCCAGTGCCTGACTGGGCTTGGGCAATGACATCATAGCCTGAGAGAAAAAGAAAGAAAAAAAAAAGAGGTTCTAGAATCAGAATGCTCACTCAAGTTACAGAAATTGATGAGTGATTTTTTTCCCCTCAAGTGATCAGTAAATATACAAAAAGTTATCAACATTTCTTTGTCAGTCCCGATGGTATGCCATCATCTCACTCAACACGGAAAAATAAAAACAATCATTAATGACTAATTACTGATATCTAATACCTTTGATGCAAGGAATGATTGCCCTCTGTTGAATGGCAGATGGTTTCTCAAAACCATATGCATATATCCCCCTAAGGAGGGTCTCCTTCAGGGCCATGTCATCAAAGTTATCTGTGATCTCATTCCAGTTGCTCTGAAAGAAAATAAAAGAATGTATAGGTCAGTTTAGACAGGGTATATACAGGAATCTTGAGGTTAATTTCAATACCTTATTAAGACTTTTTAAAGACCTTGTCAATATTTTTCCAGACCTCACCGCCACTTCGAGCTGTAACCGTTTACATCAGTGACACCTTTAACTTAACAGTTTTAGTTTGCAATAGACTAGGGCTGCAACAACGAATCGATGAAATCGCTTAAAATCGATAATGAAATTCGTTGGCGACGAATTCCATTATCGATTCGCCGGGTCTTGTTCCATAACAAACCTACTTCCTGTTGACGCACGCCACGCTGTCATGCCGAGCCGATGTAGGCATCGCGAATCATAGCGCTACCTATGGCCGGAAAGGGCAGAACCTATGACCGGAACTGGAAAAGTGGGAAAATCCGGTACCTACACCGGCGCGGCGGCTACATTTAAATCATGCTACTCAAAAGCCTTGAGAGTGAAGCTGTCTGCTGTCAGGACATGCTAGTGAGTTAGCTAGCAGGGTTAGCTCGCTGCTGCCGCTAGCTGACTGTCACTATGCTGCTCGTCCAGCTGTAGTCTGCGTAGCTGTGCTGATAACCAGAGCACTAACTATGTTTCTATAGAGGAGGGTTACAGCACTAACTATGTTTCTATAGAGGAGGGTTACAGCTAACTATGTTTCTATAGAGGAGGGTTACAGCTAACTATGTTTCTATAGAGGAGGGTTACACTAACTATGTTTCTATAGAGGAGGGTTACAGCTAACTATGTTTCTATAGAGGAGGGTTACAGCTAACTATGTTTCTATAGAGGAGGGTTACAGCTAACTATGTTTCTATAGAGGAGGGTTACAGCTAACTACCGTATGTTTCTATAGAGGAGGGTTACAGCTAACTATGTTTCTATAGAGGAGGGTTACAGCTAACTATGTTTCTATAGAGGAGGGTTACAGCTAACTTCCTATTGTTTTATTATATAAGTACTGCTGGGCTCAACCCTTCCATGGTCTCCTGCTCTCCATGCAAATGCGTTAGTGAGTTCTGGCGAAGCGTCAGCTAAAGGACTGTAATGTAATGCGATAGCCAGTGAGTGTTCATGAATTCATTATTGCATGACAAGTGTATTTAGCTAGCTGGCTAACGTCAGTGGTAGAGCAGAGGTGATAAGCTAAAGGCTAGCTAGTGGTAGCCTACCAAGCTACCCGTGAGTTAGAGTGAGGCACTGACTGTAGCCTAGCCTATAGTATGGAGTGAGAGGACACATTGCATTGTTTTGAAGCATATCTGTTATATAAAAACATTAGTGTCTTGTCTGTAGTCTATATTGCACTTTGGGTTACTGACCTTTACATTAAGCAAAGTTATTACCTTAAACAATGCATGTATTGAGCTAGAGTTCAATTACTTTATTGAAACAATCTACCGCCATAGTCCATGGCCTGTTGTTAAACCTATTTGATGTAGCAAAGCCTTTTTTATTTATATTATTTATTATTTTTTATTAATACTTGTTCATTTTGCACATGCATATGTATAGGCCTGGCTGATTTAGAAAACATAAAATAAAATTTGCAAAAGAAATCATTTTTTTTTCTTTTTTCATTTGTATCCGATTAACCGAAAAAATAATCGGCAGATTAATCGATTATCAAAATAATCGTTAGTTGCAGCGCTACAATAGACTAGACCACTATCATAAAACAGAATTTCCGGTTCAAAAAAGTTCCGGAACTCTTACTAAATGTTTTTAGGACTCAAACTCTTTGGACAGAGTCTAATTCAGAAAGATACCTACAAAACTCAAGACCTCAAAATCGTGATAAGACTTTTTAATACTAATTAAGGGTCTTGATTATCCCAAAATGTATTTATCAACTTTTAATACTTTTTAAGACACCGCAGATACCCTGTTAGATCACAGCACATCAACAGGCATGAGTCTGGATCAACCAATAGGTTAGGGGTTGATTTGAGATGGCATCTTACCTCAATGACGCCATCAGGCTCCATCCCCTCTGGCCCCCCATGGTCTTGATGTCTTGAGCTGCATAAATGAAAGGCAGCATCAGGCAGATGTACAAACAATTTAGGAATAAATTGTTTACAAATTCATGTTATGCATTTACTTCATCTGATGCTCAAGGCTTTAAGCCAAGGCGATAGTGTTGATTCACTTGATTGGCCAACATGGGCAATCCCCCACTCTAACTACGTGGAGAACTGGCGTGATCAGTAATGAAATTTGTCAACATGGGAAGTCAGTCCCGAAAGATGAAAGCATAATTTCACACTTCTTCCAGTTCCCCTTAAAAATTCACTGCAAAACATTTGGGTTACACTTCAGGCGGCTGAGCATGCTGCCAGTGTCAGACATTGGGCTTCTGTTTTCCCCTGCTTTTATATTCACATATATATACACAGACTGAATTATATTGACATTTTATACATTATTGAGCACCACTGTCTGATAAGCACATCTTGTATTTGGGTTAAAATTATTTTATCTTTACCTGTTATTTTTACTGTTTCCCCCTGCTTTTATATCCATTCTATGCTTGTATATGGTTTTCATATTCACTTTATGTTCTTATTCCTGTTGTAAAGCACTTTCTTTGAGCTGCATTTCTTGTATGAAAGGTGCTATATAAATACATAAAGCTTTACTTAATTAGCTACTTCCGTAAGCACGTGTTAAGTCAGCGGTCTGACTTTCGATTAACACCCTAACATGAACATAATTCATTGTTCGCCGCAATGATAGCTACATATTCTTCCTAAGCACAATCATTCTGCAAGAGGAAACTCATAGCTTACTCTCTACCAGCGTAGATTTATTTCTGGAGTCAAAATTAAAGCTGCACAAAAAAAAACTGCGTAATAGCTTCTAGGCCACAACGTGGTGGTGAAACAGTATGGATTCTTTCTAAGGCAGATCAATCAAATCAATAATCAATTCATCTGAAAATGCTATGGTTGGTTTATGTGTCTACTTAAGAAGCTAAGCGTGCATAACACCAACTGATTAACAGTGGGATATTAATTAACAGCTCCAAGCTTGCATACCATCTATGCCAGGCCTATTCAATTAGCGGCCCGGGGGCCGCATGCGGCCCAGACGCGACCCCCGATTGGCCCAGCCATAAAAGCAGAGAAAAACGTATTTCGCGAGTGTTCAGAAATTCATGCAGAAATGTCTACAATCGTAGCCTACAGAACGTGAATATAACACTCTAAACAAACTAAGCGGGGAGCTTAAAACAACAATGGATAATGGCTACAATTAATTTTATTCGCTCCACTTCGAGCCTCCAACATTATTATTATTATTAACTTATTCCGCAAGTTGCTGTCAGAAATGTCTGCTGAGCACCACGAGCTGCTTTTGCATAACGACGTCAGGTGGCTGTCCAAAGGCAAGGCACTGGAGCGTTTCTGTGATTTCAGAGAGGAGATTACAACTTTCCTCCGCAGCAGCAAGCAAACGAAGGCAGAAACACACTTGAATCGCATACTGGACGACAACTTCATGGCTGATGTCTGCTTTCTGAGCGACATATTCAAACCTGAATGACCTAAATGTGGGGCTACAACAAGGCAGAGACAAAACTGTGATTTATCTTGTGGAACAGACGCGCGTTCCAAGTCAAACTGGACCTTTTCGCGGCCGACTTGTGCACCGGCAGAATGCTGCATATTCCGACGCTCCGCAAATGCGTCTCATCCCCGGCACAAATCACAGATGTGATGACTGTTTTCATTGCGAGGTTGAAAGAGAACTTTGCTGGTCGACTGGATGGACTTGCTCTGCCCGCAGAGGTGATGGGCTTTGCCAGAGACCCGTTCACTGCTGCAATAGAAGGGGACTTATCGACGAGGGGAAATTCATACTCGACCTTGTTGACATGCAGTCATCCGTAACCATGGCACAGGAGCTTCGCACTAATGGACCTGCGAAGTTTTGGAGTGATGTCAACGTGCACCAGTTCCCTAACGTTAAGAAAGTAGCAATCCATGTGCTCAGTATGTTTGGATCAACATACACCTGTGAATCAAGCTTTTCACACATGAACACAATAAAAAGCAGCTCTCGTTGTTCCCTGACTGACAGTACTCTTCACCAATGCCTTGGGATTGCATTGACATCTTATGAGCCAAATGTCACTGCTCTTGTTCAGAATAAAACATGTCACTTCTCACACTAAGAAAGTCAGCAGGGTAAGATTAGATTAGATTAGATTCCATTTTATTGTTTAACTGTAACTGTAACTTGTTTAATTGTGCACTCAAGGTGTATTTTCATTCAGTTAAAAGCACGTTGTGCCTGGGTCAGCTATGACCAACATTTTTAATTTACAAAAGGACATTTTTTTTATTGGTATACTACTGCACACTTTTTTATGCACTTTGAGATGTGCATGGGTCAGTTGAGACCAAAATGTTGTTGTTTTACCTAAAAAGTGAAAAAAGTATTGCTATTAGGTTCTGTTCAATTACAGCTCTTTTATTGTGTTCAGTCAAGTCTTTTTGACGTTCCCGTGTCAGATGTTACCTAATTTAAAAGGAAAACTATAAATAAACTGCTTGTATTTCATTAGGCCTACATTCATTTGTGTTGGTTTGAAATGTGTCATTACCTGGTGCCTAGGCTACTGGCCGCTGAAAATGTCTGGCCCAGCTAAATATCTTGGTTTTCAAATCTGGCCCAACTGAATTTGTAATTGAATACCCCTGATCTATGCACTTTGATGTGAAGCTATAGGCTACAGCTACTAGTACACATCTAGGAGTTGAGGCATGCTCAGATCTGATGCACAATTTTAAGATGTACGGCAGATCTCATTAGTAAATGAGTGCATGTGACAATCACACGATAAAATTCAACATTTGCACGTGGCACGCAAACACAATACAGGGTATATACAGGAATCTTGAGGTTAATTTGAAAGTGACAGTTGGATCTAAGTGACAGTTGACACTAGAACAGCCGTGTCTATGTTACATACTCAGGGTATATACAGGAATCTTGAGGTTAATTTCAATGCCTTTCTAAGATTTTTTTAAAGACCGTGTCAATATTTTTCCAGACCTCACCGCCACTTTGAGCTGTAACCGTTTACATCAGTGACACCTTTAACTTAACAGTTTTAGTTTGCAATAGACTAGACCGCTATCATACAACACAATTTCCGGTTCATCTTTGTTTTTTTAATAAAACTAATAAATTCACGAACTTTTACTAAAGGTTTTTAGGACTCAAACTCTTTGGACAGAGTCTAATTCAGAAACATACCTACAAAAGTCAAGACCTCATAAAATCGTGATAAGACTTTTGAATACTTATTAAGGGTCTTGATTTTCCCCAAAATTGATTTATCAACTTTTAAAACTTTTCACGACACCGTGGATACCCTGATAACACGCACGTACCTGTTGTTGTTGTAATCAGCAGAGAGAGACATGGTCCGTCTACAGGCGCGCGGCTGGAATGAAAAGATCGATGGTGAGACGCAGACACGTGACTTTATACTGCCGCGGACTATTTTCAGTGAGTAAGTAACACAACTCGATCTATTCAGCAGTATATTCTCAACATAACAGCATAACAAATTGCTTATATATTAAATGTAAAGTATTAATGTGTTTAAAATTGTAACATGTAATCGGTAATCTTTGATCAGGCAAATAACATCTCAACTATATTGCCTAGCGGAAGGATATTGCAGTATATTTGGCATGTGCTTGGGTTTCTACGGAGGCTCTAACAAGTCAAAATTGGTGTACAGGAAACGGTATCCTGTCGAACCACGTGGGTGTGCAGACTTTGACTTCAACCAATCAAGGTATTGATAGGCAGTTTATTAGAACCAAGTTGAATGAGCCATCTATGCATGTAGATCCACACACTGATATCCTTGAGAAATGTGACTGCCTGTTTGAAGATGTCCTTTTGTTTTGTGATCAAGATTTTTTTATTGCTTTTAACAACACATAACAAGGAAGGGAGGAAAAAAAAGAAAGAAAACAAAAAAGAAAAGGGGTAGTGTATGACTGAATGAATGAATAGTTTAATGACCACACGACGTAGGTCGGTGGAATTTGTTGTCGGTACAGCTCAAACAGCAGTGTCAAAAAACATACACACATTGTACATGACTATTACATGGACATGAACACACATAACCACAAGACAAGAACATAATTACAATTTACAATTTATACAGTAGCAGACAAGTCACAGCCAAATAGTAGAAATACAACACAATCCGGATTGGGGTAAATGGAGAATCAAATCACAGAGCAGTCAGGTTGGTCAAGTTCAATGAATAAGCCTTCCACGCATCAACTGTACTGGGCCTTGCTTTGTTCCGAAGATGTCCTTTTGTTGGTATTTGTACCAATGTGGGGGCAAGTAGATAAAAAGTAGATTTCAATCTTGTTCAACTTTATTGATTAGACTAATAATAATAATAATAATAATAATATGGAGCCTTATGGTTGATAATTAATATCCCACAATATTTGTAGCATTAGACAGGGCAGATATATTGGGTAGTATTACAGTTATTAAAGGGGTTGGGCTTTACGTGGTCTTAAACCGAATAATCCAGGAAAAGTGTGCTATCCAGCTGATTTCCAGGAGGTATTCCTTTTCGCTACACAGTGGTATTTTGGGTGTATATATATGGTACTACTATTTCCACAAAAAGCTTATACAAAAGCAAGCACAAGTGGAGTCGTTTACATATAACCCTTATGTAGCATGCACCAGTCAGTTCAAATAATCAAATACAAATCATTAAATCTGTCATGAATAGGCTACTACACATCGTGAGTTTAGAATTATAAGGTTCTATCTCAATTGTTGTCAAAATTGAGTTTTTTTTACATAATCTGATCCATTAGGTGTTTATTAATGCCTGTGTGGTGTTATTTTTAAAATGTTGACTTTTTTGAGTTAGTAATTCATTCATAAAATACAAAGGTTCCATCTCACAAGACATAATGGAATGTAAAAACTTTGACGCTCAATATCTCTGAACCACCCTAAACGGAGATAGAACCTTATCATTCTAAACGGAGATAGAACCTTATCATTCTAAACAGAGATAGAACCTTATCATTCTAAGCTCATGACATGCTGGCTTGGCCATCAGTGATAGACACAGTGGCCAACATGTCCAGCCAAATGACATGACAGCCATCTGTTGTCTCCAACTGCGCATGAGCGGAATAAGGTGGAAGAGAGCAAGGTGAGCTGGATGGGAAAAAGGGAGTCTGGCAATTACAAACATGGTATGGAAATATTAATATCTGCTTATTTCGTTACATCTGTTGCTTGTACGTCACTATCCCTGTCATATGCAATGACCATAACCCCACTGTACACTGATCTGAATCATAAACCTACGCAAATTGTTTATTTGTCAGCATTGTTTGAGGATAAAAACAAAAGGTAGAATAAAGCAGGTGTTGTAGCTTGTAGCACGGTAACAGGCAGCAAGGCAACTTCTCTCTCTTCTGGCCCAGACCAGCAGCTCTGCGTTGGTCCTCCCCCTTCCCTTCCCTGCTACAGTAACACTTTTCCAGTGTCTCAAACATCGCCGACTCTCTCACTTTTTAAAGAAGGTAAGCATACATACATCGCCCCGTTTGCTCTTCTTCCTTCGTGTTTGCACAGCTGACTAGGCTACCTCGGTGCTTCGTTCCGTCCCCCACGATCGGCATAAAAGCGTATCCTTTGTTTTTCTCCGACAAACGTTTCTGAATTCCGCTGATCGTATATGTCTGAACTCACTCACCTATGCCCACGTATCGTATAGCAGCAGATTAGCTTGATAGCTAGCTCTGCATCCCACAACAAAACAGGTCGTGTTGGTCTGACGCTTCACGGGTGTGTGTTGGGTATGCAGAAAATCCACAATGCAAGTGTTCATCCACTAGCTAAACTGCTGAATTACTGTTCAAATCAGATCTGCCACATTCATAGGCATCTCGTCAACAGTCGTATTGTAAAACGTCTCAATGTCTCTAAGGATCCGCTTGTCCTCTTCGGTGACAGTTTATAGCGACTCCTTTTCTACCAAATCGCCCACCGTGACCAATTCTGTAGAGGAAATGGAAACATTAGTCAAAGATCAATTCAAAAAAGTTTAAACTTAACATTCCAATCTCTGACTTTAAACTGTATGTTACAGAGACTGTGAATCATACATGCAAATGTACTTAGGTTATCTATGTGGTTAGGGTGTCTGCTCACTGTTTCTGTTATTTCATGTTTTTATATTGTATGTGGTGTCTTTTTAATTAAGTGCTGCTTTTCTTGGCCAGGGCTCATTTGAAAAAGAGGCTACCCGTGACGTTAGAATTATAAGGTTCTATCTCCATATTTGAAAGGAGAGAAGACATGTTATGTTATTTGTTTACATAATTATCATATTATTGAAGATGCAATCAACGTAGATTTTGTTGATATTTTTGAAGCTGTGAGTTGCTTTTAAAAGAGAGACTTGGTGGGTTTGGCCAAGAAACCCCAGTTAGAAACAAGCCTAGAGTTGCTCTTGCAGCTGTAGCTTGGCCTATAGAGCCATGGAGAGGGCTACACAGGGTCAAAGACAGTGCATGTTAAGATAGTTAATGATAAATCTGCCAAGTAGGGGTGTAACGGTTCACATATTCATACCAAAATCTTTGGTATGGAGTTTCGGTTTGCATCTTCACCAAACGAACAACGTTATATTATATCTAGATATAATCAGATCTACACGATTCACGTGGATGACCTATTTTTAAGTAAAAACAGCTAATTTAGCAGAAAGGTGACAAGTTTGCACCCCTGATACTCCTAGACAGGCAACAGCTACTTACAAGCGCCAAATGGCCACGTCCAGCTAGCGCACAGTACTGTTGGCTTGCTATTGGGGTTGCCATTACAGCCCCAAAATTATCATAATGATATTTCTAGTCTTACCTTGCGAGTGGGCTTCAGACGCACAATCTTGAGGGCAGCTGGGACCACCGTGCGCTTCCTCTGTGGAAGACAAATGAACATCAGAGACAGAAGCAACAGCTGTTCCACCAGAGGGTTGAGGGAAACATTGTGTCTCAGATAAATAAGGAGTGTTCTCAAAGTCAATACTCAAACAATGTAGGTAAAAAGAATAGCATCATCGACAGCACAGGATCAATTTTAGGGGGTTATGCTGGAAGGGGAGGGGGGGTCACAAACCTTGTCATAAGGAGGGGGGATGCCATCGAACACCTTCAGCCTCTCCAGGGCAGCCTGACCCCTCTTGGTTTTGTGGGGCAACATGCCTGTCGGGGTCAGAAAAGGAGGGGGGACACGGTCAGGGACATTCCTTGGCATTTATATTACCTCAAAGTAATAGGAGTTATTATAAAAGTTTAACATTTAACTGGAGACTCAAGTTGAATGTCATAAGACGAGAGAACAATGACAGACCACGTGACTAGCATAGTTGATGTCAGATTGTGGAGGTGAAATATGCATAGAATGTTCTACAACACCAGCACAACATTGTGGCCCGGCTTAACTCAGCAGTCAGATCCGTAGATTTGTATCATCAACATATGATCAGTTTCGGGATAAGAGTTTCATCACAGTCAAGCCAGGAACAACCGTTGTGCCAGGTTCAGCATTTATGACTACTTAAGACAATTGATGTCAACCTATTAATAAATGGCAAAGACTAGTGATAATTTTCCAACTTAATGAACCACTCTAGTACAGGGTTCCTACAAGTTTCAACAAGTCTAAGACCTTTTTAGACTTTTTTTTTTACCTCTTTGAATAGAAATGTAGACCTATTCACAACACCATGTGATCGCTTTTTGTCATCGTGCCGTAGCTTCGTTCACCAATAATTTCTCCCGGGGGCAGCGAATTAGCATTTTTTGGGGTTCCAGCTTCATTCATTTCCACATAAATAGATGTGGTCGGACTAATTTCCTTGCAGGACAAGCTAATCTATTTTTTTAGACCTAGCACCTTATTTTTTAGATCTAATAACTGAAACTTGGGACCTTTTTAGGTCTTATAAATCGGCTTGCTGGATTTTAGACTTAAAGGCTTTTTAAGACCAGCGCGGGAACCCTGTGTAAAAGCTGGAGCAGTTGGTATCTCACCTCTGACCGTCCTCCAGAAGATCCTGCTGGGAGCTCTGAAGTGGTACGGGCCACGAGAGGGGTTGGTGTTCATCCTTTTACGCAGGAAGGCAAGGTACTTCACTGTCCAAACACAGGGACAGCAGAGTCACATCCAATACTCCAAGTCAAGCAGAACATGCAAAAAGTTCTCCAGAGGTTTTAACTGTTCCTTTATGTCTCAGATGGTAGTGCATGTAAAGTATTCTCATGGTCGTTAAACTCGAATAGTTTACTGTGGTAAACATCACTGACAATAAGGAAAGCTACAGATATCTACATATACTGTAGGCCTACTGTAAGTCAGTACCCTACCGGATGAACTGCAAAAATACTTACGTTTGTTACGGTAACTTGGAGATGTTGATGCCCTCGCATCTCACAACTACCACCTTGTGGCCTAGTAGGATAATACAAACAGAATGTTACTCAAACGCAAAAAACGTGGGTAAACAGCAAGATACAGGTTTATGACACCTAAAGGTGACAAGTTTGCACCACTGGGTTACATGCAATGCATGACTTGTGCTATAGGCTAAATACAATTAGTAAAGCGGCAAGTAGCAAGTGTGCGCATCAAAGGCATTAGGCATGTAACATCCATGCTGTATAAACACATGACAACCGTCCGTTATTTCCCGAACTTTGCCCGAACCCCCTGCGAGGACCCAGGGAACAACAATACGCTCCCCGCGGCTGCTATCAGACTGGCCGCGGGAGTGAGTGTTGAGGGAGAGAGGAGACGGCAACCCTCGCTCGCCATAGACTGTATCCCTACTAGTCTCTCCTGAGCTCGGTTGTAACGTGAACCGTGGAATACAGGATATGTTAGATGCTTTACAGTAATTCCCCAAATTACCAGAAAAGGAAGTTAGATTTGTCGCTGGTCGCTTTTGACTAATTATGTCGCCAAGGGGCTCTGGAAGTTGGCAACACTGGGAGTGCGTTCTTTAAACTTCCTTGGGTACGTTAATGAAAGGTGCTGATTGGCCGAAAAGGAATTGCTCTTTCTTAAGGACCCGGATTATGGCCAGAGATATGTGCCACTAGAATCTGAGTTACTGACTTAAAATGTCCTAAAAATACAACAAAATCTAAGTTAAAGTGATTAGTGTGTTTTATTGGCATTCCCCAAAACATTTTTTTAATTCTCACGATAATATCGTGGATCGCGATTATTTTGCCCACGATAATCATGACATGACTTTTTCTAATCGTCCCACCCCTAGTTGTGACGGGTCAGGTGGCCGGCTGGCCTATACGTGGGCCAGTCGGTGAATAAGACCGGTTTTTACTTTAAGAGAACTCTAGCACACCAAGACAACGGTGTTTGTCAAGATGAGACTCTGAGTCTCTAAAAATGTTGACATTTTTGAGTTAGTAATTCATAATACAAAAGGTTCCATCTCACAAAACATAATGGAATGTAAAAATGTTGACTCAATATCTCTGAACTGCCCTAAACGGAGATAGAACCTTATCATTCTAAGCTCACGTACTGTCTCAATATGACTACCCTGGTTAAACAAAGTATTAATACTTTTTTTTTTTTTTTAAAGCCCTGTAAAGGTGCTGTACTGCCATAACAGCAAACATTTGATGACCTTTGACCTTTGAAGACATGCGTTCAGTCCAACCCTCACCAGTAGGTCCGTAGTGATGAGGACTCTGCTGGAGCCAGACCTGAACTCCCTCATGATGACGTCCCTCTGATGTCACCATGACAACCAGACCTGAACTCCCTCATGATGACGTCCCTCTGATGTCACCATGACAACCAGACCTGAACTCCCTCATGATGACGTCCCTCTCCTTCTGATCCATGTCACCATGCTAGAGGAACACAGAACCAGGTTAAAGCAGCAGGTCAGACTACAGAACACCATGGTCACATGACACTTTAGGTGTTTAAGAGCCATCACTGGCATCACATGAATCACACTGAACTGTTAATGTAGTCTTGAGAATAAGTAACAGGTTTCTAGATAGAGAAACCCATTGTGGAGCTCAGACGTTAATCTGCCAAAAGGGTGAACTGCTAAGTCATTGAGAACCTTCGCAGGGATAACCCGTTTTGGGGTTGCACTTCTGAATAGATGTAACCCTGCCAAGTAGGGGTGTAACGGTTCACGTATTCGTACCAAAATCTTTGGTATGGACTTTCAGAAAAAAAGACCCACCCAGTATGAACCAAGGTACGTACTGAACCGGATTTTTTGTGAGCCGCTATGCCCCGCCCCTACTGCCAAGTAATCTCCAACAGGGACCTGGGAGGTGCCGGGATTGTCTGACATTTGATCCCTGAATTCTAGAACTAGAACTAGAACTAGAATTCTGTGTCACAGCTTGGCTATTCTAGAAGTAGAATTGTGAGCAATACGTTCTGGTCTTACCAGGGCAGAGACAGTGAAGTCCCTAGTGTGCATCTTCTCAGTCAGCCAGTCCACTTTTCTCCTGGTGTTGAGGAAGATGACAGCCTGGGTGATGGTCAGCGCCTCATACAGGTCACACTAAGTGTCCAACTTCCACTCCTGAGGAAAAACCCCACATTATACAACAGTTAGTTCCGACCAAGTAATTTGATTGGACAAGAGGCATTCCATGAGTGCTGATATACAGTATAACAGCACTGGGACTTTTAACTATATGGATCACTCCGCCGCACATATGTTCTACTAAACTACCTAAATGACTATTAATTAGACTACATGTTGGTACTCAGGTTACTAGGCAACAGTCCATTTGAAGTTCAGTTGCAGAACAATTTTTTCGTTCTTTTTATGATTAAAAAACAAACCAATCATAATCTGTTGTCGCTTATTACTGTTAACTAATACATTGCGCTGTAGAACTGTTGTATAAAAGCAATATCACACTCGAGGTCGTGCTGTTATACTGAATATCAGCACGGCTGTGATCGTCTTCAGGTCATAAGGACCTGTGGGAGCCCAGGTTAGGGTCATAAGGACCTGTGAGAGCCCTGCTGTTCTTCTCCCAGATGTTGTGACGGGTCAGGTGGCCGGCTGGCCTATACGTGGGCCAGTCGGTGAATAGGACCGGTTTTTACTATAAGAGAACTCTAGCACACCAAGACAACGGTGTTTGTCAAGATGAGACTCTGAGTCTCTAAAAATGTTGACATTTTTGAGTTAGTAATTCATAATACAAAGGTTCCATCTCACAAAACATAATGGAATGTAAAAATGTTGACTCAATATCTCTGAACTGCCCTAAACGGAGATAGAACCTTATCATTCTAAGCTCACGTACTGTCTCAATACGACTACCCTGGTTAAATAAAGGATTAATAAAACTTGTGAAGGTGCTGTACTGCCATAACAGCAAACATTTTGATGACCTTTGAACATAAATTCAGTCCAACACTCACCAGTAGGTCCGTAGTGATAACGACTCTGCTGGAGCCAGACCTGAACTCCCTCATGATAACGTCCCTCTCCTTCTGATCCATGTCACCATGCTAGAGGAACACAGAACCAGGTTAAAGCTGCAGGTCAGACTACAGAACACCATGGTCACATGATACTTTAGGTGTTTAAGAGTCATCACTGGGCAACACATGAATCACACTGAACTGTTAATGTAGTCTTGAGAATAAGTAACAGGTTTCTAGATAGAGAAACCCATTGTGGAGCTCAGACGTTAATCTGCCAAAAGGGTGAACTGCTAAGTCATTGAGGACCTTCGCAGGGATAACCCGTTTTGGGGTTGCATTTCTGAATAGATGCAACCCTGCCAAGTAGGGGTGTAACGGTTCACGTATTCGTACCAAAATCTTTGGTATGGACTTTCAGGAAAAAAAGACCCAACCAGTATGAACCAAGGTACGTACTGAACCGGATTTTTTGTTTTTTGTGCCCCGCCCCTACTGCCAAGTAATCTCCAACAGGGACCTGGGAGGTGCCGGGATTGTCTGACATTTGATCTCTGAATTCTAGAACTAGAACTAGAATTCTGCGTCATAGCTTGGCTATTCTAGAACTAGAATTCTGAGCAATATGTTCTGGTCTTACCAGGGCAGAGACTGTGAAGTCCCTAGTGTGCATCTTCTCAGTCAGCCAGTCCACTTTTCTCCTGGTGTTGAGGAAGATGACCGCCTGGGTGATGGTCAGCGCCTCATACAGGTCACACTAAGTGTCCAACTTCCACTCCTGAGAAAAACCCACATTATACAACAGTTAGTTCCGACCAAGTAATTTGATTGGACAAGAGGCATTCCATGAGTGCTGATATACAGTATAACAGCACTGGGACTTAACTATATGCATCACTCCACCGCACAGATGTTCTAGACTACTAAATGACCGTTAATTAGACTACATGTTTGTGTTCACTTTACTAGGGAACAGTGCATTTGAAGTTCAGTTGCAGAACTATTTTTTGTTTATTTTTATGATTAAATAAACAAACAAATCATAATCTGTTGTTGCTTATTACTGTTAACTAATAATTCGCGCTGCCTGCGGCCTCGTACCTACGACCCAATCACAGCCGTGCTGATATTCAGTATAACGCACTCCCTCATGTGATATTGCTTAAACATCATTGACAGTCCCAGCTTGTCATGGTAAAGATCAATGTGAATTCTGGTCACTGTAAAAAATAAAAAATAATCTGACAAAGCACAAAATGTCAGAATCTAACAACCTAACATTCTACTTTGGAATGTCGGAATTGGAATGTCTGTAGCACAGAATCTTGAGACAAAGGACACCGGACATTAAGAAAGAGGTCCGTCCCAGTCTCAATTCCAACACTGTGCCTTTCCTCTCCTTCCTTGGTGTACCCATGCTTACATGCCCACAAGAGCCAAGCAATGACGCTTCGCTCTCACAATTTTAGCAGGGTGCTTTAAAAGAAGGGAAACAATACAATGAGTAACTCAGTACACTGGTACAACCAGGATCTAGTCATCCATCACACCCACCTCTCGATCCACATTGATGTAGAACTGCTTGATGCCCTCCAGGGTAAGCTCTTCCTTCTTCACAAGGATGGGTTCCCGCATGAACTTCTTGGTCACCTCCAGCACGTCTGCAGGCATGGTGGCAGAGAGAAGGACCACCTGAGAAGAAAAAAGATACGGATGAGCCCTCTGGTGGTGGTGGATGAGAAATGCACCGATCAGCCCTGAACTAGAATCAAAATAGGTTTTTAATCCAATGGGCCTCAAGATGGAGGCCAAAGAACATTAAGAGGTTCAACTACATCGCATTTGCAGCACAGAGCATATACAGGAATCTTGAGGTTAATTTGAAAGTGACAGTTGGATCTAAGTGACAGTTGACACAAGAACAGCCGTGTCTATGTTACCTACAAGTTAAAGCTGCAGGTCAGACTACAGAACACCATGGTCAAATGATACTTTAGGTGTTTAAGAGCCATCACTGGCATCACATGAATCACACTGAATTGTTAATGTAGTCTTGAGAATAAGTAACAGGTTTCTAGATAGAGAAACCCATTGTGGAGCTCAGACGTTAATCTGCCAAAAGGGTGAACTGCTAAGTCATTGAGGACCTTCACAGGGATAACCCATTTTGGGGTTGCATTTCTGAATAGACGTAACCCTGCCAAGTAGGGGTGTAACGGTTCACGTATTCGTACCAAAATCTTTGGTACGCTGCACACAATGCTCTGGTAGCATTACTGCATAAACCAAGATAACTCAGATTATGCAATTTTAGCCGAGTTCTTTTAAGTGGAAGTACAGTGGCATATTTAAGAAAATACTTGTACGTAATACCTCATTTTCCACTTGGTAAGAGGACAAAAAAAACAAAAAACAAGTAACCATCTGGAAATATTACTTATTCTACACGACTTACCGGTACTTGAATGTTTGGGCTCAACTTCTGGAAGATTTCATAGATTTGATCCTTGAACCCTCGTCTCAGCATCAGGGGCCCCCGATGCAGGCGTGGCATGCGGCCTCTAGCTTCTGCATCTCGCTGTGGACATTGGTGCCCCCGATGCAGGCGTGGCATGCTGCCCCCATGTGGTCTCCCAGAGACAGAATCACTTTCTGGATCTAATGGGGGGGAGAGGGTCCAAACACATACAAAGGGTCCATTGGTGACTCACCATTTGGCATTGATGCTTTTGCTCTACTATACTGCTTTCAGAGTGATCAGTAGTATACAAAAAAGTTATCAACATTATCATGTCAGTCCCGAAAGATGGTATGCCATCATGTCACTCATAATAAGTAGGTTCACACACAAGACAGAAAAGAAAGCCAGCACAACTTTCAGACCGATGCAGTCATGGTCAGACACTACACCAATCCTAAAAGGATACCCCGCCCACATCCTTTAGCTGAATTGAATGTTTTTTGCATGAGAATTAAGTAATGAAAAAAATAGTACCTTGAATATATGTCTTTGGTCAGGCCCACGCAGCCGTAGTGGAACCACTCGACAGATGCACACAACTTCATCTTCCTCCTCTTCCTCCCTGGTGCCATTCCTCCTCCCCTCAGATTCACTCTCATGAGCCTCCTCCTCCTGTTCCTGAGGCAGCTGTGAGCCTTCCTCCTCTTCATCGCTGCCCTGTGGCTGCTGAGAGAGGATCTCCTCACCCTTCAGGTCCCTGTTCTTCAGGTTGCCCAGCCAGAAGGCGTCCTGGCAGTGGTTGAGGGTGAGCATGACCTTCACTCTGTACACAAACTGCTCCAGGCTCTTCTTCAGCCCGGGGACGTGGTTGGTGAGGGCCGTGTCCTGCTTGATCTTGGAGTGTCCACACATGTGATGGAGCTGCCTGGTGCTCAGCTGCAGGGTCCTCAGCAGGCTCTGGACATCCTCCTTGTGCTTCTTAAAACTCAAAGTCCAGCAGCGGCATGCCCAGCTTCATGAACGACTCCAGGAAAAGACGCCCGTACTTCAGACACACGATGAGCACTGGTCTGCTGTCGAACACCTTGACCAGGTTGACTAGGATGTGGAAGTCTCTAACAGCAAGGTTCCATATCAGCAGTTGTGGGCCTCTGGAAGGAGGGAGGGGGGTGTGTGAGGTGGAGGGGGGCAGTTGTGGGCCTCTGGAAGGAGGGAGCCTCCCCCCCCTCTCCACTCTAACCCCCCCCCCCCACCCCGGAAGCCTCCCCCCCCCCCTGTAGGTCCAAGAACTGTTTCCTCAACGCAGACTCCTGGAACTAAATTCAAATGGAAAAGAAGTTAGGACCTCAAAGCTAGGATCTCAAAAAATAAAATGATAATACATTTGAAGTAATTGTATACAAAACAGTTCATGCATGGTTATCTTGTTTAATTCTGGACAGAAAGGTCATGGATATGCACACGCCACAAGCACAAGATTCAGACCCAATTTTGTGTATGACCTCAATGGACCCTATAGCGATAACCAGGGCTTAAAGTGGGGAAAAATCCTGTGCCTGAAACTTTTTCTTGGGGAGACGGGCAATCTGTGTGTGTGTGTGTGTGTGTGTGTGTGTGTGTGTGTGTGTGTGTGTGTGAGGAGAGACAGAGAGTGTATTAGTGTGATTCAGGACAGTGGAGCAGTGTTCTTAGCTAATTTACAGCTGGAGGAGCCTCTCTACCCCTGGCATCATCAACCACAGTTAGCATCAACCACAGTTAGCTGGTGTCATCAACCACAGTTAGCATCAACCACAGTTAGCTGTTAGCATCAACCACAGTTAGCATCAATGTCACTGTAGGGGCAATCTTGATTATCACATCCCACCATCTCTCCGTACGACACCTGGTTGCAGATGCATTAGCGGGGCTCGTTGGGGTCGTAAGTCCCTCCCACTGACCAAAAAAATAGGACTCAAGCTCTTTGGACAGTCTAATTCAGAAAAATACCAACAAAACTCAAGACCTCATAAAATCATGATAAATCAAGACCCTTAAGTATTAAAAAGACTTATCAACTTTTAATACTTTTCAAGACACCGCAGATACCCTGCATGAGAGTCTGGATCAACCAATAGGTATGGGGTTGAGTTGAGATCTTCTCATCTTACCTCAATGACACCATCAGGCTCCATCCCCTCTGGCCCCCCATGGTCTTGATGTCTTGAGCTAAATAAATGAAAGGCAGCATCAGGCAGATGTACAAACAATTCAGGAATAAATTGTTTACAAATTCATGTTATGCATTTACTTCATCTGATGCTCAAGGCTTTAAGCCAAGGCATGGTGTTGATTGGCCACCCCCAACTGTAACTACGTGGAGAACTGGACAAGCGTGATCAGTAAAGAAATTAGTCAACATGGGAAGTCAGTCCCGAAAGATGAAAGCATCATTTCACACTTGTTCCAGTTCCCCTTAATTCACTGCCAAACATTTGGGTTACGCTGAGTATACTGCCAGTCATAATAAGTAGGTTCACACAAAAGACAGAAATACAGAAAAGAAGGACAACTTTCAGACCGATGCAGTCATGGTCAGACACTACACCAATCCTAAAAGGATACCCCGCCCACTTCCTTTAGCCGAATTGAATGTTTTTTGCATGAGAATTGAAGTAATGAAAAAAATAGTACCTTGAATATATGCCTGTCCAAATATGCCAACCTGGTCTTAGACACTTAAGTGTATAATCATGACCTCAGGTACAGCATACCTGCAGAGCCAGCTCAGTGGTGGGGGCCAGCACCAGAGCCTGGGTCTTCTTCCTCTCCAGGTCGAGCTGTTGCAGGATGGAGATGGCAAACATGGCAGTCTTCCCAGTGCCTGACTGGGCTTGGGCAATGACATCATAGCCTGCCTGAGAGAAGAAAAAAAAAGAAGAGGTTCTAGAATCAGAATGCTCACTCAAGTTACAGAAATTGATGAGTGATTTTTTTTCCCCTCAAGTGATCAGTAAATATACAAAAAGTTATCAACATTTCTTTGTCAGTCCCGAAAGATGGTATGCCATCATCTCACTCAACATGGAAAAACAAAAACAATCATTAATGACAAATTACTGATATCTATATACCTTTGATGCAAGGAATGATTGCCCTCTGTTGAATGGCAGATGGTTTCTCAAAACCATATGCATATATACCCCTAAGGAGGGTCTCCTTCAGGGCCATGTCATCAAAGTTATCTGTGATCTCATTCCAGTTGCTCTGAAAAGAATAAAAAAATGTATAGGTCAGTTTTGATCAACAGGCATGACAGGGTATATACCGTTTACATCAGCGACACCTTTAACTTAACAGTTTTAGTTTGCAATAGACTAGACCACTATCATACAACAGGATTTACGGTTCATCTTTGTTTTCTAATAAAACTAATAAATTCACGAACTTTTACAAAAAAAAAAATAGGACTCAAACTCTTTGGACAGAGTCTAATTCAGAAAAATACCAACAAAACTCAAGACCTCATAAAATCGTGATAATCAAGACCCTTAAGTATTAAAAAGACTTATCAACTTTTAATACTTTTCAAGACACCGCAGATACCCTGCATGAGAGTCTGGATCAACCAATAGGTTAGGGGTTGATTTGAGATGGCATCTTACCTCAATGACGCCATCAGGCTCCATCCCCTCTGGCCCCCCATGGTCTTGATGTCTTGAGCTGCATAAATGAAAGGCAGCATCAGGCAGATGTACAAACAATTCAGGAATAAATTGTTTACAAATTCATGTTATGCATTTACTTCATCTGATGCTCAAGGTTTTAAGCCAAGGCATGGTGTTGATTGGCCACCCCCAACTCTAACCATGTGGAAAACTGGACAAGCGTGATCAGTAAAGAAATTTAGTCAACATGGGAAGTCAGTCCAGTCCCGAAAGATGAAAGCATCATTTCACACTTGTTCCAGTTCCCCTTAAAAATTCACTGCCAAACATTTGGGTTACGCTGAGTATACTGCCAGTGTCAGACATTGGGCTACTGTTTCCCCCTGCTTTTATATTCACATACAGACTGAATTAAATTGACTTTTATAAATTATTGAGCACCACTGTCTGATATAAGCACATCTTGTATTAACGTGTGATAGACCCGCCGAGGTCAAAGTAGGCTAAAGGAAGGGACAGTATACAGCGTCTGCTAAACGGCCAAATTATTTAATTACAATTATTTGAAGGTGCTTTTTAGTCAGGGTTTGGCCTAATCTATTGCATTCTGTTTGGCCATATCTACGATATGTCTCCATCTCGTGGGTTAGAGGTAACTGCAACAACAAAAAACTGTGTATCCAAGCAGAGGTTTCTACAGAGCAGGGATGACATGCATGGAGGACCAAGTCTGTCAAAATTAACAATAAATATATAGATGCATAAATGAATGTATGAACAAATAAATGAATGAATACACACAGTATAACGAAATACATTTCTATATTTATTTATTCTTTTACGCATTCATTCTTTGTTTTCCACTTTCATTCTTTGTTTTCCACATTAGCCTACATGTCCGCGGGTGGAATCGAACCGGCGACCCTGTGATCACATGGCTGACGCCTTGAAATTGGCGACGGACAACACAATAAAGTATAGCTATTACTTGAAGAAGAAAGTTCACGGTCAATAATTATTACAAAAATATCGGGTTGCTCTCTGTGGATAGTTCGGCATACAGGTCGCATTCGATAGTTGATTCGGACACGTTCGTCTCATCTCAAACTCGAACCTGCTACCATGTAATGACACGGACGTATCCACTAGACCACGGAGAAGCCACCGAATGTGGCGACGGTTTTAGGCTATTTAAAGTTTTAAAACGTTTTGTTTTTTTTGTGATCAAGTTTTTTTATTTTTAAACAACTCGACAACAAGACAGGTACATTATAAACAATAACGACACATACAACACGGCACAGTCAAATAAAACAAGAACCAAAAATAAACCACAACATTAAAAGGACGAAAAGTTTTAGAACGTTCAACAGGTAGTGGTTGGTCTAGTGGTAGTGAATGGAATCGAATTCGCGGTGCGACAAAAATCGCCATGTGCACTGGGCTTTACAAACAGATGCCTTAATGCTTTAATGAACAGGGTACATTTCCCTTCTGTTGATACTGTGTCTGTAGATAACAAACAACCTCAAAGAGGGGGGTAGTGGTGGTCTAGTGGATAGTGAGTTGGACTTGTGATCGGAAGGTTGCGAGTTCAAATCCCGCCTGAAACCACACCACTACTAGTGTGCCCTTGGGTAAGGCACTTAGCCCTCAGTTACTCCAGGGGGAATGTCCCTGTAATTGTAAATCGTTTTGGAATAAAAGCGTCTGCTAAATGGTAAAAAAAATATATAAATTACAAAATTAAATTAATGGGCCGCGACGTGGTGGTGAAACAGCATCGATTCTTCCTAAGGCAGAGCAATCAATAATCAACTCATCTGAAAATGCTATGGTGGGTTTATCTTTATCTGGCTACTTGAGAAGCTAAGCGTGCATAACACCAACTGATTAACAGTGGGATATTAACTAACAGCTCCAAGCTTGCATGCCATCTTGCATCTAGGCACTTTGATGTGAAGCTATAGGCTACAGCTACTAGTACACATCTAGGAGTTGAGGCATGGTCAGATCTGATGCAATCTGATGCTTAGCTCGCTAGCTTAGCATAGGTTAGCCCCACTGCGGTCTCTGCCGTCTGCCTTAGATCGCTAGCTTAGCATAGGTTAGTCCCACTGCGGTTAGCCCCAGGAGGCACAATTTTAAGATTTACTGCAGATCTCATTTGTAAATGAGTGCATGTGACAATCACACGAGAAAATTCAACATGTGCACGTGGCACGCAAACACAATCTGTACCTGTTGTTGTAATCAGCAGAGAGAGACATGGTCCGTCTGCAGCACAGGCACGAGGCTGGAATGAAAAGATCGATGATGGCGCAGACACGTGGCTTTATACTGGACCGGACTATTTTCAGTGAGTAAGTAACACAACTCGATCTATTCAGCAGTATATTCTCAACATAACAGCATAACTAATTGCTTATATGTTAAATGTTAAAGTATTAATGTGTTTTAAATTGTAACGTTGTAATTGCAATCTTTGATCAGGCAAATCATATCTTAACTATATTGCCTAGCCGCGGAAGGATATTGCAGTATGTTTGGCATGTGCTTGGGTTTCTACGGAGACTCAACAAGTCAAAATTGGTGAACAGGAAACAGTGTCCTGTCGAACCACGTGGGTGTGCAGACTTTTACTTCAGCCCAGCAACAGTAACACATGTAATTCAACCAATCACGTTATTGATAGGCAGTCGATTAGAACCAAGTTATGAATGAGCCAATGAGCCATGTGATCTATGCATGTACAGTAGATCCACACACTGATATCCTTGAGGAATGTGACTGCCTGTTTGAAGACGTCCTTTTGTTGGTATTTGTACCAATGTGGGGGCAAGTAGATAAAAAGTAGATTTCAATCTTGTTCAACTTTATTGATTAGACTACTACTACTACTACTAATAATAATAATAATAATAATAATAAGGAGCCTTATGGTTGATAATATCCCACAATATTTGTAGCATTAGACAGGGCAGATATATAGGGTAGTATTACAGTTATTAAAGGGGTTGGGCTTTACGTGGTCTTAAACCATCAGGTGTCCAGGAACAATGTGGTGCTATCCAGCTGATTTCCAGGAGGTATTCGTTTTCGCTACACACTGGTATTTTGGGTGTAGGTATATATGGTACTATTTCCACAAAAAGCTTATACAAAAGCAAGCACAAGTGGAGTCGTTTACATATAACCCTTATGTAGCATGCACCAGTCAGTTCAAATAATCAAATACAAATCATTAAATCTGTCATGAATACTACACATCGTGACGTTAGAATTATAAGGTTCTATCTCCATTTTGGTCAAAATTGAGTTTTTTTACATAATCTGATCCATTAGGTGTTTATTAATGCCTGTGTGGTGTTATTTTTAAAATGTTGAAATTTTTGAGTTAGTAATTCATAAAATACAAAGGTTCCATCTCACAAAACATAATGGAATGTAAAAACGTTGACGCTCAACATCTCTGAACTACCCTAAACGGAGATAGAACCTTATCATTCTAAACGGAGATAGAACGGAGATAGAACCTTATCATTCTAAACGGAGATAGAACCTTATCATTCTAAATGGAGATATAACCTTATCATTCTAAACGGAGATAGAACCTTATCATTCTAAACGGAGATAGAACCTGATCATTCTAAACGGAGACAGAACCGTAGCATTCTAAGATAGAACCTTATCATTCTAAACGGAGATAGAACCTTATCATTCTGAACGGAGATAGAACCTTATCATTCTGAACGGAGATCGAACCGTATAATTCTAAGATCACGCACTGGTGGTACCACTAGTGGCCACCAGTGGTACTACAGCCAAATGACATGACAGCCATCTGTTGTGTCCCACTGCGCATGAGCGGAATAAGGTGGAAGAGAGCGAGGTGAGCTGGATGGGAAAAAGGGAGTCAGGCAATTACAAACATGGTATGGAATTATTAATATCTGCTTATTTCGTTACATCTGTCGCTTGTACGTCATTACCCCTGTCATATGCCATGACCGTAACTCCATTATACACCGATCTGAATCATAAACCCACGCAGATTGTCTATTTGTCAGCCTTGTTTGAGGGATAAAAACAAAAGGTAACGTTAAGCTAACGTAGCTAGCTATATTTAAGCTAGCTTGGAGCCAATCGACTGAACTGGATGTTCAGTCCATTGTCATTGAACAACCCTAGCCTACCTCTGCCTTGTCAGCACTGCTGGGACACTACTTGGTGTTATGGCTTATGTAGGCAGCACTTTAATAGCACAAATCAGCCTAGTTAAAACCAGGAAAAGCAAAGCTAAAGACAAGTGGCTGGGTCACAGAAGCGAGAAGCTTCCAGTGTCTAAGTGGTGTAAGTATTGGTGCCAATCTAAGTATTGGATCTGGATAGGAGATGATGGATTTGACAGGCCCCTGTGTGTGATGTCCATGTATGCCATGCAAGTGTGTCTGTGTGATGTGTGAATGCAACAATAACTTCATTACATAATGCTTAATGCTATAATGCTAACAATGTTCTGCCCCCCAAGTCCTTCTTCAGTTGTGACTGTCAAGCATAGCTAGTCGCTTTAACTGAGATGACTGCATGTGGACAGACAGGGGGGGTAACTGAAAGCTCATACACTTACCAGGATACCAAGTGATCCTTCTAGTTAGTAACCCCTTTTTGAAACGTGTCATGCACTATGAGTTGGCCAGGCTACCTTGAATCAACACCATGTCCCTTTACCTGTAGTAGCCGATACTCATGCTTACTAGATAGATAGACCAACTTCTTCTTGTCTGTTGCAAGATATCATCAAAAGCAGTTTGCTCATATTGTCGTATATGTCTGCCCGTGATGGTGTTCCTACCTGAGGCTAATAACATGTTGCCAGTCGACACATCTGCACTGCACTTGAATAGCTGACATAGTAGTTTGCATGTTTACATATCTGCTATCTGTGTATTCTGAAAAAAAGTTGTTGTTTTTCCCCCCAGAACAAGCTGAAGTCCTCACAGAAGGATAAAGTTCGTCAGTTCATGATCTTCACACAATCCAATGAGAAGACCGCGTTGACCTGTCTGTTACAGAATGACTGGAAACTAGATGTCGCCACAGACAACTTTTTCCAAAACCCAGAGCTCTATCTTTCGAGTTTAAAGGGCGCCTTAGACAAGAAGAGGCTCGAACAGCTCTACAACAGATACAGAGGCATGGATAATATTTCCTCATCTCTTACTAGTCAATGCTGGCTGCAGAAAGGCTTGTTGTCCACACGTATGACTGAATAACACAAAAAGACTACGGTACTATGGTGCTGGAACCTCTAGTAGATTATGTCAAAATGAAAAAATACTAAATTCTCATAAAAAGTAGCCTACATGGAAAGATACAGTGTCCAGCGTAAGTAATTGAACAATGAAGCATTTTCCTCTTCTTTCAACTCTACACACTCAAAGTTTGGATTTGAAATCAAAAGCAGGGGAAAGTAGAGGTTCTCGTCTTTTCGATGGTTATTTAGATTCAGAAATTAAACTTTTTATGCACATCTCAGGCAGCCCAAATGTAATGGGACAGATTTAAATGATTTAACTGTAATCTGACCATCCTTTTCGAGGATAACTAGTAGTTTTACACCTTACAGTGAAGCCTCTGTTGTTGGGCTGGTGGTGGTGTACTCCATGGATGGTATTCTCTGATACACATCCATGCCTCCCTCCTGGAGGGTGTTCCTGTTCTGAGGGACAGTTGTTGTTTTGGGGATTTTCTTAAGTATGGTGAGCATTCTTCGGTTATCTACTGTGGAAGAAGTCTTCCTTGGCCTACCAGCACATTTGCATTTGCAAAGCTCACCAGTGCTTTTTTCTTTTGAATGATGTTCTGACTGTCGATGTTTCGGATTTGGTCAGAATTGAATTGGTCATTATGTTGACAGACAATCAATGGCAAATCCAAAACCTAGAATCAATACTACACATTGACAACGTTCTCTTATGCCTTCAGAAATTATGTGACGGAAAACACACCTGACTTACCTGGAACACCTATCAAGTCTATTGTCCCATTACTTTTGGGTACTTTAAAATGAGGGGGACTATGCATAAAAAGTATTGTAATTTCTGAACGGTGAAACCAATATGTACACAAAATCCATCAAATAAAAGCTGAGAATCTCTACTTCAACGCCATTCACGTAATTGTTCCAAACGAGTAGAACCAAAGAAAAAAGAAAGAAAAGCTTAACTGTCACATTACCTACGCAGGGCGGGCACTGTACATCACGGAGCTTTACTGAGAATGTACTCCCTGGAAAGTAAGAGAAGAAAGTAAATACAATGTTGTTGCAAGTGTATTGCCCAGAATGTCAATTATTCAATTCTTATTCTTATTCTTTATTCTTCATTTAGATCCTCAAGATGACAACAAGATTGGTATAGATGGCATCCAGCAGTTCTGTGATGATCTGGGTCTGGACCCGGCCAGTATCAGTGTGCTCCTCATTGCCTGGAAGTTGCGGGCGGCAACACAGTGTGAATTCTCCAAACAGGAGTTCATGGACGGGATGGCGGAACAAGGGTGAGAGTTCTTCTCCAATAGGGCTTTCACACCGGCAAAGAACCGTGCTGGTTCGCGTTCGCGTTTGGGAACCTCTGAACGTTGGCGCTGTCTGGCTCGTTCGCCAGACAGCGCCAACGTTCTGAGGTTTCCGAACGCGAACGTGAACCGGCACGGTTCTTTGCCGGTGTGAAAGCCCTACAAGAGATGGCTTGATTTTTGGATGCATTTCCAACTAAATTGTTCCAATTTTTGAGTTGTGTGTATTATGTCAGGGTATCTGTGTCACGGTGTCTTGAAAAGTATTAAAAGTTGATAAATACATTTTGGAAAAATCTAGACCCTTAATAAGTATTAAAAAGTCTTATCACGATTTTATGAGGTCTTGAATTTTGTAGGTATTTTTCTGAATTAGACTCGAGTAGACTACCAAAGAGTTCATATGGGTTCATAAGTGTTCATAAACACTTTTAGTAAAAGTTCGTGAATTTATTAGTTTTTATTAAAAAACAAAGATGAACCGGAAATTCTGTTAAAGGTGTCACTGATGTAAACGGTTACAGCTCCAAGTGGCGGTGAGGTCTGGAAAAATATTGACAAGGTCTTTAAAAAGTCTTAGAAAGGTATTGAAATTAACCTCAAGATTCCTGTATATACCCTGTATGTATATCGTCATTCTTTACATGTTGTGAAGTGATCACCATCCCCTGTTAGTCGAGTCAGGAGATGTGGTGCTAAAGCTTCTTCTGCTCCCCTCAGGTGTGATAGTATAGAGAAACTAAAAGCCCAACTACCAAAAATGGAGCAAGAGTTAAAGGACCACGGGAGATTTAAGGACTTTTACCAGTTTACGTTTAACTTTGCAAAGAATCCTGGCCAGAAAGGTTTGGGTAAGCAATATTTTGACTTTCCTGATCTATTTTTTTATAGTCTGCTCATTGGACTTCTTGGAATGATATCAGACTCATCATCCTCATTGTTGTACATCTTCTAGACTTAGAAATGGCAATTGCATATTGGAATTTAGTACTGGCTGGAAGATTCAAATTTCTGGACCTGTGGAACACATTTTTAGTGGTAAGTTAGTCACATTTTTCCCTTTCAATGCTGGTTTTACTTGGGCTATAGGCTATTACAAACATACAACTGAATGTTTAAGATCCTGTACATAAAAAAAGAAGAAAACATTTAAATGTATGTAATTAAGAGAGGGAGGGAGGGAGGGGGGGGTTATTTGATTTTCATGTTTAGAAAAGAAAAAAACGAAAGAAAGAGACATCTGTGATATGTGTGTATACTTCGTTTATATGTACTCTTTGAATAAAAACGTTGTTTAAAAAAAAAAAAAGAAAGATCCTGTACATGCTCATCACAATTTTCTTCCACACTTTTCTTTTCACCGCAGGAGCACCATAAACGATCAATCCCTAAGGACACTTGGAACCTTTTGTTAGACTTCAGCACAATGATAACTGATGACATGTCCAATTACGACGAGGAAGGTTTGTACTTTTTTCCCCACCCTACACCTCCCACCCCTACCCCCCTACACCTCCCACCCCTACACCCCTACACCTCCCACCCCTACACCCCTACACCTCCCACCTCTACACCTCCCAACCTTACACCCCTACACCCCTACACCTCCCACCCCTACACCCCTACACCTCCCACCTCTACACCTCCCAACCTTACACCCCTACACCTCCCACCCCTACACCTCTACACCTCCCACCCCTACCCCCCTACACCTCACACCCCTACACCCCTACACCTCCCACCCCTACACCTCCCACCACTACCCCCCTACACCTCCCACCCCTACCCCCCTACACCTCCCACCCCTACACCCCTACACCTCCCACCCTTACACCTCCCATCCTTAGACCTCCCACCCCTACACCCCAAAGTACTTTTTACTTTGGCATAACATAGATCCATTGTTTCAGCAGGTGCTCGGCAAGAGTCAGCCCTGAATGAATCCATTGGACTATTTCAACTGTCACCCTCCCCTTCCTTACAACCACCAGAATTGAAATGTTTTCACTCAGCTTTACCATGCATACTGTGTTTTTTTTGGTAAGAAACACATTAAAGATAATGTACTCCATCCATATCTTGCTTCATGTAATCTCATTCCCAGACACTTCCAAATGCTCAGAAGGTCTGGTGGACCAACGTGTCAAACTTGGTTTACCCAAAAGAAAGACTGAGAAACTCTCGATTACATAGCCATTGCCTTGCATCAATCATCTCCCACAGCACTTCGCCTCAGTGTGTGAACAGCACAATGCACAGTGTGTGAACGCAGTCGCGTGATTCGCTGAAATCAAATAATGACAAATACTTTACTCCGTAAATTAACTCCCACTCAGGCCAGGTTTGAGTCATCGTTACTCTAGGCTCATATGTGCTGTGCACAATAGCCTGGGGAGGAGGTTATGTTTCATTTAGCTAACAGAAAAATGCTGTTCTTTTGTTTTTTTTCCTCTTTCCCAAGGGGCGTGGCCGGTCCTCATTGACGATTTTGTGGAGTTTGCTCGGCCACACATCGGAACCAAAAGCACAGCTGTCTAGGACTACCCAAGCTGAGGAACGTCCATTCGTTGTTTATACAAAAAAACACACAACCACGTTGGTGAACAAGAGCACAGGGGACTGCACTGAGCTGAGATCGATGTTGCCTTTCTAACCCTCAGGACTGAGATGTTTTACACAACAAAAGACTATATAAAGGCATATCTCCTCGTCGGTCGTCTTGTGGTGGTTTGGGCTTTTATCTTTAGTACGGGGCTTTTTTTGTGTCGACTCTAGCCAACTGGAGAGGAGTCGCCATCCTGGACCTTACAGTTCCTGTTCCAGTGTTTAGTTGATGTGGTTTGAGGTTCGCTCGAAGCAACTGATAACCCAGGAAGACAAAATACAGTTGTATCTTTAAATCTAAACACGAGGGTCTCCGTGAGAGGAATGTCATTCTTTAAATATTAAATTTAATTTTAATACTTTTGTGCATTCCTGCTATTATTTTTTGTTTTATGAAGCATTTCATAATGTACCACAAACATTGATTGTAATATTTGTTTTTGTTTTAAGCATAATGCTATTCCATACACACAAATGTATAAGATAATAAATGTTTCAATTTGGTATCTCTTGAATGTGTCAAAGGCTCATTGTGTGTTTAATAGAGGTTATAGTCTTCTGTCAAAGCCAGAATGTTGTACCAGTGGCAGGTGTCGTCAGTGGTAATCAGTTTGTAATCTTGTTTATTCAAAGGATTGTATTATTATTTTATGTCTGTACATTTAACTATTGATGATGTAATTGTCACATATCATAATGGCTGTTAACATTGCACAGGGTAACCGACAATGATTATGAGATGATAGCCCAATTTATACACTAATACTTCCCACTGTTGAAGCCACTGTAATTCTTCGAGATGTATTAGTGAAATGTAAAGACTTAGGAGGTGGAATCATCAAGTGAAGCAGAATTACTCAACATCTCGCGAGTTTTGCTGTTACTGTCTCTGCGTCGCACGAGAGTTTGGACGCTTTCATAACAACCTCGCTCACCTGCGCCTCTTGTGGCGCCGCGCGGGACACTAGTCTAACCGGATGTGTCGGTAACTAACCACCAGACACCGTTGCTAGGGGCCATCACCGAAACATACGGCGGTTGACAGCATGACCACCAACCTCTAACAAGTTGTAAACAAATTACAGTATATAAATATATATTGTATATTTATACATAATATAATATATTGTGCATAATTATTCAAGTTTATAATTGTAATTGACTGGTCCAGAACATGTCGAATAACAGACTTGTGTCAGAGTTAAACTGGGATGAGGGCTTCGCCATCCCTGTTGCCAATGCAGAAAATAAAGCTTTGGAAGATGAGGTAAGTAACTATAATAGTATTATAATAATAATAATAATGTTTTAGATGAGGTAAGAGCCTGTTTCATTACCTAGTTAAACCGGCAAGCTAGGAAATAATGTTTTGAACTATTACACATTAGCTAAAGCTATATATAAGGCTGTATTGACAAATAAACCTCAGTACTTTGTGATGTTAGAAAAGGTTCTATCTCCATTTTTGTCAAAATTGAGTTTTTTTACACAATCTGATCCATTAGGTGTTTATTAATGCCTGTGTGGTGTTATTTTTAAAATGTTGACATTTTTGAGTTAGTAATTCATAAAATACAAAGGTTCCATCTCACAAAACATAATGGAATGTAAAAACTTTGACGCTCAATATCTCTGAACTGCCCTAAACGGAGATAGAACCTTATCATTCTAAACTCACGACTTGCCTATTAACCACCTGCGCTTGTAAAGTCTTTATTCTCTGATTGAACTCCCTCGCTCATCTCTCCTCTCAACAGCTCCAAAGGAAACAGAAGGATCAGGTGCACCTGGAGAACAAACTTGGTGAATACAAGGATAGAATACAAGCCATGGCCGAACACCTGAACAATGTCAGGCAGGAACTGTCTCACACTCAGGTATACTTTTACCCTGCTCACCCCTGAGTTGTTCTTGACATAGTTTTCTGACTGATTTGTCATTACACACATTTACACAGTCACATTCATTGTCAACAATGTGTTCTCGAGCTGATGTGAAGTGTGGTGTGTGTGTGTGTGTGTGTGTGTGTGTGTGTGTGTGTGTGTGTGTGTGTGTCTGTGTCTGTCTGTGTGCGTGTGTGTGTGTGTGTGTGTGTGTGTGTGTGTACATGTGTGTGTGTGCAGGCACTGTGCAAGGCCAGGGAGAGGGAGACAGAGTCTGAGATGCTCTTCAAAGCCGTGGCGGACCGAGAGATGGGCCGTTTACAGCAGGAGATCTCACACCTGAAAAATGAACATAAATCTCTAAGAGAGAAGAAGAATGCCCAAGAGGTTATACCCACCAACAACATGTTGTACAGCAGATGTCTTTCCACAAATATGTAGTAGAAGTTGACATTGTTTTTCTAGTTCTCAAGTGAATTGCCATGTGCAATGAGCACATCTTTATGGGTTTTTATCTGACTGATAGCACTTATATTTCTCCAGAACAACATATTCAAAGCCAACCAGAAGATGGAGGAGCTGAAGAGCCAGCTGCACTGGGACCAGCAGACACTGGACGCCTGGCTGGAGGAGTCGGCGCGGAAAGACGAAGACACCATGGCTATCATCAAGTACTCCCAACAGGACGAGAGCAGGATACGGGTGGGTCAAGATGGCCTAAATGCAACTAAATAGGGTCCTCTTTAGCAGTTCGTGACGTTAGAATTATAAGGTTCTATCTCCATTTTTGTCAAAATTTAGTTTTTTTTACATAATCTGATCCATTAGGTGTTTATTAATGCCTGTGTGGTGTTATTTTTAAAACGTTGACATTTTTGAGTTAGTAATTCATAAAATACAAAGGTTCCATCTCACAGAACATAATGGAATGTAGAAACTTTGACGCTCAATATCTCTGAACTACCCTAAACGGAGATAGAAGCTTATAATTCTAAGCTCACAAGTTATTTGATCATAGAATACATCATATTTGTTACATAGTCACTTTTCATAGCATTTGGCTTTAGTTCACTAGGCAGACTCACACGGTTATCTAGTCTTAACTACTATTTACTTTCCATTTTGACAGGAGCTCTCTTTGTGTATCGAGAAGATGACCCTAGAAGCCAACCAAAAGCGCAAGTCGATGGACAACGAACGGACTGAGACAATATCAGCACAGGTTGAAGCTGTTCTTTTTAATGTACTGTATATCATGATTTTTTGGGGGGGACATATACAGTAAATAGAAAAAGACAGCTTTGACCAGAGATTTTAACCATGATGTCCATTGTTTGTAATAATGTTTAAACTCTCATCAATTCTATACTCACACAACAAACATCAAGCTGCTGCTGTTCTTGGCCACCTCCTGTTATCGTTTGCCAGAATGGGCTCAGGACTCAGGTATGACTGTTGTTGTGCTTTGGAAACAGATCGGTCTGGATAAGACCGCAGAGACCTTCCGTCAGGCCCACCTGGAGAGGCAGGAGCTCATTCGCCAGTGGGAGAACACCATTGAACAGATGAAGAAAAGGGACACTGAGATGCAACAGTGTGCAATGGTAACCACTAGATGGCAGTATGCAGTCTTACAGTATAATATTGCTGTAAGGCTCCAAGGCCTTTGGCCCCTAGTCATTGTTTCAGTTGTTTTTTGTTTGTTTTCTGTTTTGTCTGTCCGATCATTCCCCTGTAAAGCGTCCTTGGGCTTTTTGAAAGGCGCTATATAAATTAAAGTTATTATTATTATTATTATTATTATTATTACTACGGTCAGTCAATTTACTTTTCATATTATGCCCTGACCTGGTGTATATAGCTACCCACTTTTATGATAAATGCTATCAATATGATGCAAAAAGGCATTATGATATTGTAAATTGTGGTGGTGAGCAATTGTGAAGTTCCTTACATGATGTATGTATGTATGTTTGTGGTGGTTTTGTCCATGTCCAGCTACTCACCCAAGTCAATCAGGATATCAGAGAGAGGAATGGCATGATTAAAGAGAAGGAAACCTTTCTGGAGAGCGAGATAGGGAACAACAAGGAGTATGAGAGGAAGATAGCCACGGCCGAGCGGCAGGCAGCCAAGCTGAGACAGGAGTATCAGGAGCAGGAGAGTTACCGCATCAGGCTGCAGGATGAGGTGAGTTTGTTGTGTCTGCTTTCGTCCATAACCTACATTTACATTTACATTTTTGGCATTTAGCAGACGCCTTATTCCAAAGCGACTTACAATCAATACATTTGAATACTAAGCATGTGAATCATCAGTCCACCATTCGTAGCAGGAAGAGTAATCCAGCTCAGGCCCAGGGTCATTGATAGAAGGAAAAACCTTCTTCTATCACCTTCTTCTAAAACCTAGTTGTTGTTGTTTTTTGTTTTTTTTACACTGGAGAAACAGAGAAACAGTACAAGGGGGGCAATAGAAGTTTTTAGGGACACAGTAGAGGGGAAAAGCGGGTGTCTTTAGGAGACGCAGTGCTGAGGGGCAGAAGATGTCTCAGGAGGAGCAGTTAAGGTGTAACCTCTCTATCATCACCATCAACGCCACCATCAGCAAGGCTTTTTGATGACAACAATAAGAGGAAATTCATTAAGGGTATTAGCTATTTATCTCTAGGAGGTAAGTACGGTATGCACTTTTTAAAAAACAGTTTCACTTCTCTGTTTCCTAGCTGGATAGCCTGAAAGGTACCGTGGACAGAGCAGCCACTGACGTAGAGTCCATGAGGTCACAGCTAGCCAACATGAAAAAGGATATCCAGGACAAGACTAACAAGTAAGACATACATACTTTAATCATCCCCATGTGATGCATGTGACCCCTAAGTGATCCCCCATGTTTGAGTAATTATCATGTAACTATCTCCTGGCTCAGTAACACTGAAAGGAATTCATTTCCATCCTCTCATTAGTCCTTAACAGTGGCGGACTCAGGCTGTTTGAAGGGCACTGTATATAGCGAAAAGAAAAAAAGGGCACCTACTGCACAACATGGGACCCCATCAGTGCACATGGTCAAGTTTAGACCATTGGAGGGGCAGCCAATAGGGCATATCCTCTAATTTTGCCACTCAAAAGGGCATTTTCACCACTCAAAAGGGCACTTAAGCGAGACGTTTTTCAACCGTGGGGGCACCCTGAGTCCGCCATTGGTCCTTAATCTAACGTCCGATGGTTATGGATGACATCCACAGCTGGGTATGTGTGTGACCCCTGTCCTGTGTAGAGTGAAGGGGGCCAAGCTCCACAACGCAGTCCTGCAGGAGAGGCTCCAGGCCGTGACGGAGACGGCCCTCAGCGTGGAGGAGAGGGCCGCGCAGATGGAGCTGATGCTCCAGGAGGAGGAGCAGGCTATCAAAGTGAGCGGCCATAAGTTATAAGTTATAATTAAGCTCATTGTGTTGTACCAGTACATGATAGTGTCTCAGTCATTGTATTGTATAATATAATATAAACTCGGGGGAAAAAAGTTTGGAAATTTGTGGTCGATTATTTCTCTGTTGTTACAATGCTAATTGTAGGTTGGATGGAGAGCATGGGTGCACAGACATTTTCAGATTTCTCCAGAGATTTTCAATCGGGTTCAAGTCTGGGCTCTGGCTGGGCCACTCAAGGACATTCACAGACTTTTAATTTATAATTTATACTTATTTCACTCAATAAAACACTAATATTTGTTCAAAATTCATATGTGATTTTCTGGGTTATTCTTTTTATATTCTGTCTCTCACTGTTAAAATGAAACTTCATAAAAATGTTCATTTCTTTGTAAGGGAGTACTTATTTCCCCCACTATGGTTCCAGTGGGAAATGAACCCACAACCTAAGCGTTGTTATTGCCATGCTCCACCAACTGCGCCAAAGAGGATTGTATGTATGTATTGTACATAACATTGTATATGTTACGGTACATGTGGGAAAACTAGGGTTAGGGTTAGGTGCTAGGGTTAAGGTTAGGGTTGGGGTTAGGGTTACGGGTAGGGTTAGGATTAGGGGTAGGGTTAGACATGCCAGCATGTACCAAGTCGACGTAGCACCTAACCCTAACCCTAGTTTTCCCACATGTACCGTATTCCCACATGTACCGTAACATATATAATCTTTTATGTGTTTGTGTGGAGTAGGAGATGGATGCTCAGCTGCATCACCAGCGGGAGCTGCTCTTCTGTAAGAGCCAGGAGCTGCAGGCTCTGAGGGCGAAGGAGAAGGACTCCATCGCTGAGCTGTCAGGAAGCAGAGCGGCTCTCTCCAACCTCGACAGCCGCCTCGGCAAACTAGACCAGCACTCCCTCAAACAGCAAGAGATCATCTACAACCAGGCAAGAGAAATGACATGATAGTGAACCCAGATGTTTATTGCAACAAAACAAATCCTATACTTTTTTCCCTCACTAACTCGTGACGTTAGAATTATAAGGTTCTATCTCCATTTTTGTCAAAATTGAGTTCTTTACATAATCTGATCCATTAGGTGTTTATTAATGCCTATGTGGTGTTATTTTTAAAAATGTTGACATTTTTGAGTTAGTAATTCATAAAATACAAAGGTTCCATCTCACAGAACATAATGGAATGTAAAAACATTGACGCTCAATATCTCTGAACTGCACCTAAACGGAGATAGAACCGAATCGAACTGTCTCCCCTGTTCCGGCGTGTTCCAGGACTTCCAGATCCAGCTGCTGGAGAGGAAGATGTCCCGCCTGCGTGGCGATGTGAACACGGAGGAGAAGCAGGCCCTGGAGAAGAAAGCCGTCGAGCTGGCCGACACCCTGGAGGAGAAGAAGAGGACAGTCACTATGCAGACCACTCAACTCAAGAAACTCCAGGTCAATCTCTCTTTGTGCACCCGTCTACCTGCCTCCCTGTCCTTATTGAGCTGTTTAAACCTGCGCTTCTCACCTCTGTTTTTCTATGTTGTCCCGATCACATGATCCCTGGGTCTTATTTATGAGAGTCCCCTACAACCCTTTGCTTACACTTACCATGTTGATATTGTCCTAAGTTATTGTCCTGAGCCCCCTGTTATTTTCTCTCGAGACACATGAAGGGATGTCGTAATTTATTTTTCGATTTTACAGGATGATATCCGCTGCACGAGGAAGGAGACAGAGAAGACGGGAGCTGAGAAGAGAGACCTGACCACCAAGATCGAGGAGCTGCATCTGTTCAACGACACCACTGACAAAGAGCTGAAGAAGCTGAGGCTCAAGAAGCAGGTCCGAACACAACACACACTTCAGAACCGACAAACAACAATGCTACACTGGTTTACCCAGTGGATAGTTTGACAGTAGTGTAACGGCTTATTGGTTATAAGTTGTACATCTATCAGGGTTCCCACTGGTCCTTGAAATCCTTGAAAGTTTGTGAATTTGAGAAAAAAAAATCAAGGCCTTAAAAGTTTTTGAAAATAGAC